>NW_010103413.1:40041-67404 GCF_000699245.1 Pterocles gutturalis | reverse complement strand
TGAACCTGGAAATTAACTGTTGCAACAAGGGTGAAGGAGGGATCCTTAGATCCTTTTAAAGCTTTTCCTATTTAATGCACCTGCATCTAGCTCACAGCACAAAGTCCTTCAGAAGCTGGTACAGAATCAGAAAATAATTTAGGTTGGAAAGACCTCTGGAAGTCCTGTGGCCCAGCCCCCTGATCAGAGCATGAGTAAATATTGATTGAGAGCAGGTTGCTCAGGGCTGTATGCAGTCAAATTTTGAATAGCTCCAAGGACGGAGACTTCACAGCCACTCTGAGAACCTGTTCCAGTGTTTGACCACCCTTGCAAGGTGGTCCTTTTATCTAATCAGAATTTCTTTTGCTTTAACAAGCCATTTGATTTAAGAAGCCTGAAGAAGGAAACAAATCCTTCTATTGCTTCCATATGCACTGTTGGAGTGACTCCATAAAGCCCCCACTGGTTTTGCATACTACATAACATCATTTGTTTGGCTTGTTGTCACTTGGTCCTATTTGCCTTCCCTTGCCTTCTCCCCATTGTCAATCTTGACTGCCCTCAGCACCTACAGTGCCCCAATTTGGGACAAAGATGCTCATGGCAATACGTGGCAGAGCTGTTTCCCTGTGAAGGACTTCAGAGCACTCCAGACTTGGCTCCAAGGGCACAGCCTGCATTTATAATTGTTAGCTGTTCTCAATTCCTTCCCCAAGGGAGCAGGAACTTCTTACAAGATTAGCTGTTTACCCTGCTGCTGGTATTAGGAATGTAGCAAGAATCTAACAGTGGTCTGTCTGGCATCAGGGTTCACATGCTATACTCAGTGGTATGTGAAACCACTGCAAAAAGTTTTCTTTATACCCTGCATTTACTACAGCTCAATATTGAGATGATGTTCTAGCCTTGACATTGTTAATTTGAGCCATGCCACTCATCATTAAAAAAAAAAAAAATCAGTTCTAAAATACAGAAAAGTCCAAATTTCATTTTTCAAATTTGCCAAATACTAGGAATCTGTTGAATTGCTTTCATTAACAGCAGTGAAAATAATTAATAGAACACAGAAAAATGTTTTAATGCACACTGCTTTTAATTTTTTCCTGACCATTTGGCAATAGTTTAGATGACTTAATAAGCCATTCTGGATAGGGACAAAGTCTCAACACCATTAAGAGTGCTCAGAACAACCTAAATCATGGAGAGATCTGCAAATTTGGTGATTCCTACTTTCATCTAACTATTCTGTCTGCTCTAAAACACACCATCATAATCTGTATATGAAACCAGACCTTACCAAAAACACAGAGAGAAGAACCAGACATCACCAATGTATGGCCAACTGCTGTGAGAGTCAAATGTCTATTTTCTCCATTGAGGAAACCAATTCTTTCCCCCTCTTCAGATGTGCACATTGGACTTTGCTGCCTTTTCTGTTCCTTCTCTAAGCTCTTAACTCTCCACACACATAAACGCAGAGAGATTTGCTCTTTGTTTCTAGAACACAGGCATCTGTACAGTCTTTGATACTTCTGTGAGAGAACTAGAAGGACTTGAGAACACTGGAAAAAGAGGTCCTCGGGAGATTTACAGACTGTAATGACTTGTGTGCAGGGAAACCTTTCTGGTTCTGGCTCCCAGCTTCATACTTAGCATGCTGGAGAAAGTTTGTCATGAAATAAAAAATAATAACAGCAACAAGAAGAAAAATCTGTTTACAAATGGATGATTAAAACTTTTTTTTTTTTTTTAATTGCCATGGTGGACAGATCTCTCACAACTCTCTTGCCTCAGAATGCCAAACATTTAAATATACTTTCATTATGAACATGCAGGTCAAAGAGGTGAATCTGAACTGAAGGAGAGGTCAGACTTATTCGCCTCATTTTCTGTTCCTCCTAGATGAGTCCAGGAACTCAGTCCTTTTCCTTTCTTGCAGTCTGCTGCACAATTACCTGATACGATAGTAAGGAATATGGTGTGTTTGTCCCTAGAATGCAGTAGAAGACAACAAAAAAGTTTAGAAAGATACTTTTCTCTTGGGTCTCAGGGAACGAGGGATGGAGGATGCTTTGGAATGGTTTGGAAAGGTCCTTGAAAATATTCATGTTTTAAAATTTTTATTTCTCAATTAAATCACTCAAATTTTCTTGCAGTAAAAAAATAAGCTCTCATTCCCTCCAAAAAAGTCTTATTCTTGAAGGTGTTACTTATATGACACTCTACTGGTACAGAATAGCACATGTTCCAAAAACTCCAATGCTTAGAAACTACTGAAGGTTAAATTCTCTGCTATCTTTCCTCTCTTCTAAGACCACAGAGTTTACAGGGTGGAAGACAGGGGGAAAAAAAAATCAAATACTTATGGTCTGTTTTACGTAATCACAAAGATAGTTCATTTATATATATGCACACATGCAGGCATACATACATATACATATTTATATAAACTCTCTTAGAAAATAAATGAAACAAATGTTAGATCTATGGGTGAGAAAAGTTGATCCTGATTGTTTAATTGTGAAAAAGGATAGGAAATTAGACTTAGGCTGAGGGCCAACTGAGAGGTAATTGAAGGCCTGTACCTGAGAAATGAAAGAAATACAAGCAGAGAAAAGATGAATGAGAGAAGCCAGAAGCAGAACAGAAGGGGAATACTCTCTGAGTGTCTGTCGATTAGCAGAGGTGCCATAGAGACTCTTCACTTATATAACACCAAGGGTAGTGATGTCACATCACAGGAAAGACATGATAAATAGACTGACTTCCTTATCTCCTAGTATTTTTCTTTCATATTATTCCTGGATAACAGAAGTTCAAGGGTAATGTCTGTAAAAGCTACAGAGCTCTATTATTAAAGTACAGATTACTGAAAAAAGGAGCAGAAGATCTGTGAGAAAAGAAAATGCATGAAGCATGTGTGGGGAAAAAAAAACCAAACAAACAACAACAACAACAACAAAAAACCAAAACCAAAAAAACCCCAAAACCCAAAACCAGATAACTTACTGATCTGGAAGTGAACCTAGGAATTGTCATGGGGAGAAATCAACCCACTACTCAGCTACAGTAATAAAGAAACTGAAATCACATGTCTAACTTTACAGGGAGATTGAATATAAAGCAAAATGTTGTTCAGTTTTTACTAATAGAACCCATCTGAAATACTGCAAGCAGCACTAATCACTACATCATAGACAAGAAATCATCATTGAAAACAGTGCTGGAAGAGATCCTGAAACCAACAGAAGGATGACTACAAACTCTAAGAGGTTTGTAAGCTTGTGTTAAGGTTAGAAAAAAATGTTTAACATGCAACTGCAGAATTTTTAAAATAGCTATGCTAAAAAAAAATCCCGAATCACCAACATTTCTCTACAGCAGTTTAATTTCATTCTTAAAACCACTATTATTACCTCATTTTTAAACTCTCTTTTTCTATCTTTGATGTGTCACAAAAAAAACCAGTCATCTACTCTCTATCCAGTTCCTAAATGGACTTGTGGTAAGTCAAAAAACTTAGTTCCTTATAGATGGGCAAATTTTTTACAGGCTAATTTGAACTGCACTTCCTACTTTTACCTTCTCCCATTCATAATAATTGTTAGTATTGTAAAAAAAATAAGTACTTCCTCAAACCAGTTGCTTGCAGTTTGTCACAATTTAGAATTAATATTTTAATTTTCTTTGATATGCTTCTGAAAATTACTTTTGGTTCACTGTTGAATGGCAAGCTTAAAAGCACTCAAGTTACTAAGCTTTCAAACTGATTTTTTCTAGCATTATTCAAAGGCAGATGAAATTAGAAACTTGAAATATGACCCACTTAACACTCTTACATAAGAAGCCAAATCTAAGAATCTAAGCATAAGATATTTCTGTGCCTTCAGCATGATGAGGGGAATTGACATGACTGATCAAGATCAATCAGTTATTCACCCCTGGCTGAGGGAACTGGTAGCAGAGTGGCAAGGTAATGAAGAATTAGCTGTTAGATCTTTCATATTTTTTCAGAGACTACTTAAAACATGTCAGATTGTTCCTCTGGCAACAAAATCACCAGCTGAGTTGAAGGAACATCAACAAGCAGACTAAATCATATCTTTCACCTGGCAACTTTCACTCAATGACACCCGTCGAGTCAGCACAAAAATATGCCACTGTACACGGATGTTGTTCAGTTTCTAAAACAAATAAACATGCAGTCAAATGTCTCCGTTGTATAAAATACTGCAGACTGAAATCTACACACCTGCTCATGCAAGCCGTGTTTTCCTCTGAGTGCAGCAGGTCCTCCAGGATGAGGAGGATGGAGGTTTTGCGGCAGCGCAGTTGTGGCCTCCAGGTCCTGTCCTGCTGCTGAGACTGGACTGAGGTCTCAAGTCTAGGCCGCAGACGTGAGTTTTTCCTGCCTAGTGTCTCACATACCTCTTAAACTTACTCTGGCTCTGTACACAGTTTCCCAAACATAGACTCCCCAGACTAAGCCTCTGAGATGAGATGATGTAATCTTAATCTGTAGTAGAAGTTTTCAAAAGGAGATTCTCAGCACAGGGGCCTCACGTTTGGTGTGTATAGTTCAGGATGCCACGTGTATCTTATGGGCATGCAAAACTTTGACGTCCCTGTAAAGGTGGTTTCTTAGAAATGTTTATTTACTTGGTCTGTAGGCTCTTATCCTCCTTAAGTTAACATAAAAGTTTACCTAAATTTTACTTTATCTCACATTGAAACGTGAATGAAGACTAAGAAATTCAGAAATCTGGCACAGAATAGAACAACTTCTAAAAGCAAAGACCTACATGCCTCCTGGTGCCTGAGGGCTAAGTGCTGGTGTTAGTGTGTCCAGCATGCTATTTCTGCTTCTAGGAGACTGTTCCTCTCCTCTCCCTAAACAAAGAGGTGTAAATTCCCAGAGACAAATTCCCAGAGTTTGGGATCCAACCAGAAGACAAATCAACAGAAAATAATCTGTCAAGACACTTGGTGTAACATAACGCATGAGCATGGGAGCAAAATTTTTCCCATGTTGGTTTATGCCTTTACTTATAAGGAGGAAAAAAAAAAGAGAGGGCTATTTTCAATGACTCATCCAGAACTTCTCTTAGCTGAGAGGGCTACCTCGTTGCCTTGTCCCTCTCTTTAGGTAAAGATGAAGAGAATCCGGAGTTGAACAAAACAGTTCTTCTGGGGAGCATGGATACAAAAGTGGTGTGTTAGTCCTAGCTGTTCAATCACCTTTGTCGACAAAACAGTAAGCTCCCTTTTGCATTTGTCACATTTCTTATATATGCCAGCCATGAGATAGTATGAGTAGTGATAAGGTTTTATCACTATTTTTCCTAATCTTCCTTTATTAGAACAAATCCCTGTATTCTCAGGGATTAGGGTCAGGCAAGGTCTTTTGAGTTCTCAGCCTGTTGCTGGTGTTTACACTAAGGTGTAGAATATAGAGTAAAAATAGATTATTTGCACCCAAATCAGAGATTAGCTGTTAAATGACCCAAAGTACCATATACAAAATATACTTTAGTGCCTGATGAACAGTTCCTGTGGGTGCTGCCCTTGGGACAGGCAAGTCACTGTCCTGACTGCCACGGAGCCCACAAGCTTTTAGTGAGAGAAGCAAAAGGAGAGACAGCAGGAAGGGAACTGTGCTTCAAACTTTCTTCATGCTTGAAAGCTCATGAAGTTCACCAGAGAAATGAAGTTTGGGGGTTTGATTGTGGGTTTTTTCTTCTTCACAAGACACAAAGAGACACGATTAGCTGTTGGCTAGGGAGACACTGCCCACAGCTAGAGTCTTCTCAACAGAGAACATCTTCTGTATGGCACTCACTCAAATACAGATTTGTTTAAATTTTCAATTCATCTCTGTGCAGTTGTTTAGTTAATTGTGTTTTGCAAGTGGCAATTTGCAGTTGGAGGCAATACATTTTTTCCTTAACAGCAGTCACTTAGGCACAAGGCACTGTATTCAACTCTGATATATCTAGTATATTCAGCCTGTACAGTCTGTCCTCAGTGGTTAGTCTTTATTATTTCAAACTTGTTTTATAGAGGTTCCAGGTTTCCTGAAGTAGAGATTTTTTCCTCAGCAAAAGAGATATCGTAGCAGCACAGCTTTGAAATGCAAAAAACAGAGAAAATATCCTGTGCCCTGCAGCCGCAATGAAGAAACCTATTTTTTTGTGCTTATTACCCATGAACCTTGTAACATTTTAACTTTGAGAGCCATGTGGGGGTGTGGATTTGATAGGTATTCCCAAATGGAGAACACAGTAAAACCAGAGTGCGATTTCCTGTGACAGTCTGCACAAAGGCTTAGTTCTACAGACCCTAAATTATAGTTCGGGTACTTGTCTGCAAGTAGAAGGATGAGATCACAGGAGGTCTGAGGAGCAGCCGGACGGGCATATCCTGGGTGTGGTGGCCCATAGGAGAGAATGAGTATGCTGGAGCCAAGCTGTAATTCATGAAACTGAAGAACAGAACTAATTTAACTCCATGAGATACAGAACGTGTTTAAAATTAAAAACCTGTGCTGAAAGGAGTCTTTCCATGGAGCAGAAAAGAAACCAGATAAGCCTTGAAATTCTGTTATCCAAAGCATTACTTCTCCCTTACTCATGCTATGGACTAAAAAGGGCTTTTAACAATCAGCTCGGATGTCTTCTTGTCCCTCTTCTCCAATAGATGTCATCATCTCCCTGTTGCCAAAAACAAACTCCTACCTAACCCCAGGTCCCAGTTCCTCAAAATGCATAAATGTTCAATGGAAATCAGGCAGAAATCCAGAGCCTCCTTCTCCTAACTGAGTGTCCTAATCACTAGCATGCAAGGTCATAGTTACACATCTCCCTCTTCTGAAGAACACTTAACAAGATTATCAGAAGGGCAGCTTCACCCATGAAGCCCATGCAAGAGTAAGTGGCAGTTACAATATGCAGCAGGGTATGGGAAACACCAGGGTTTTGGGGTTGAGTCTCCTACATCCTTTGTGAGTGCCCTAAATTCCTAAATTCCAATTTATCCAAATGGGAAGCTGTGGTTGGAGATTCAGTGATCAAATGTAGGTGAAAACGTAGGCATCTTTAAAGAGCAACAAAGGATGAACCAGGGTCATAATGGCTGAACTTTTAGACCTAGGTACTTGCAGGTGGTATTTAGCACATATGTTGGGAGAGTTAGTTATCTGATTTGTTTATTTGCATGTGTGGAGGGGGGTGATATTGGATATGCAGGTGCTTCAGCTTTTTTCTATTAAGTGAATACTCTACACAGCTGTTTTGCAGATGCCCTGCTAAATTCCAAAAGATGTTCAAGCAAAAATGCACAAAGAAGTGTGAGGCACTCAAATGCTTAGCAATGCATGGAAGAACAGGAGGAATAAAGACAGTTGAGGAACAGTGAGGTCACCCTTCACTTCTTTCCTAGTATTGGCTGAATACTGGAATTCAGTTTTCATTCAGAATTACTTGCCATTGGGCACAAAAGTGTCAGAGGTGCCAGCTTTATTCGTAATCCCTGGCAAAGTAACAGTGGGTGGGGCACATGATTCTCTCTTGGGAGGGGCAAAGGGAGGAGGAAGGAAAGAAGGATCATGGTGACACTGATTAACACACACCTTCGCTGGGAACACCATGCCCTCCCTCAGTGCAAAGTTTCGACATTCAGCAGTCTGAGTCATCATTGCTCATCAGATGTTTTTTCTTTCACTACCTGCTTTGCACACCCTCTAGCATGCTTTTGTTGGAGCAGTTCTGCCTCATCAGCTAGGGCTCTGTCTCTAGGAAACACAGTAGGTTTCTTAAGATAGCCCTGTGATTAAAAAGTGTTTATCACATAGTTCTGCAATTTCTCATGCGTCTCTGATTAACTCATCTGCCCTCTGCTCCCTAATCCATCTCCCTCAGGCTGCTCTCAGCATGCCAGACCTCTAGGGAGTTTTCTGCAGCTGCCATACTTGAAAAAAAAAACAAAAACAAAACATCGACTGCTAAAATGTTCTCTCTTTCTGCCTCTCAGTGTAAAACTCCCCCAAAATCCAGCAATGACTATTCACCACATGTTGATGACTGGTATAAAAAATTGATCTGACAGAGCTCAAAATTAGAAGAATTTTAATAAAGAAGAAGGGAGAATGACATATGGCATTTGCTTCCAGTCCTGGACATACCCAAGAAGTTAGTTCTTAAAACTGAAATATGTTTAGATCTCTAATTTGTTTTTTTTCTTCTTGTCTCTTATTGAACTACAAATAGCTGACTTCATAAAAGTTAAAGAAATTTATAAACCCCATAAAACCTTAGGTTTATAGGGCTAGTGATGCAACTAAAAGAAGCAATTATAATGTAAGAAATTCAATTACATTATTATGTGTGGATGCATTTAAAACTCTACAACATTTCTAAACTACATTTTTCTGTTAAATATCGAGGTAAACACAGAATGTTGATAAAACAAAGCATAAATGATTATTGCCCTCTCTTTGAAACTTTGGGATTAAATTTACAACCAGTTTGAGTGACAGCCAGCTCCAACTAATCAGAACAGGCTTTCTTACAGACCATCATACCAACTGTCTTTTTACAGATAAGTAATAATTATAAGCTTTGAACATTAAAATAAACTCTTTCTTCAACTTCAGGGCATAAAATTAACATAATCTGGATCATAGCCTACCACCAAATTCCCATTTTTATTAAGATTTTATGTTACATTCCAAAACTGTATTTGTATCATATTTGGTTGGGCGTCATGTTGACAGAAAAATTTGCACTGACTATGCCAAAGAAAGGAGATAATGCAGAGAACAGGCCATGTTCAAGGGAATCTGCCTTCTCAAAGAAAATAAGAATGTTTTGAGGCTACTGTGATGAAAGGTTTTCCTCATGCACTATGTCCTGCTTTGAGTGCTATGAGCACTGAAGTGGCATGTACAATTGCAGATGCTTAATCCAACTAAAGAGTTGCTGATTTTCAGCAACTGAAGATCATCAACAGGCTAGAGAAATTCTCTTTGATATCTTCCTTTGTTTCTTGCCCAACGTGTTCACAGAACAGCAGTGAAAAAAAAGGACTTCAACGCAAGCAAACTCTATCCTGTTATTTGGGGACTCGGGCATTGCTTGGGGATTAATACATTGCTACCTGTATCTCCCAGAATGTACTGCACCAGCAGCAGGACTGAAATTAAGAAAGCAATACAATAGCTACTTGCTTTGTAGCTTTTCCATGTACTGGTTACAGCAAAGAAGCTGACCCGTAATTTTCACTTGACACTCATATGTATAAGCTCTGAATTTGAGTAACACTCTTCACTTCAAAGAGTCATTTCGGGACAGAGAGGTAGCAAATACATGTTTACAAACAACATACTGCAGAAGGTGTTAATTATTTAAGTGACAGAATATTTGCCATAAATCTATGATGATTTTTTGCACTGTTCTAGTAGGATACCAAGCAGTGCTTCACATTGACTATGCAGCTTAGTAGATGGCTGATAGCCACGTAGCTTCTACCTCAAATGTGGGCTAGTGCAAGATGTTTTGCAGCTTTAGTCTCGTCAAGGTATGAGGGTGGCTTAAAATGTTTTCCTTATAAAACACATTGACAGAGCTCAAGAGATCATTTTAAGCCCTAGGAACAGATCTACTTAGTGGAAACAGAGATTGTATTCAGCTAAAACTAGTGATATGAATAGTAAAATCCACGTGTACCTAAATGGATATAAAAGAAATTTAGGACACATACATATAGTAAAACTTAAACAATGCTATGCATAGCTCTACTATGTTCATTATAAGATGACAGGCAAAAGTTGGTTAAAAATCAGTCTCTTGTAACACATGTAGGAATAATTTCACAACATCTAGGGATGAATTTGACAGCTCTTTAAAAGTACATATCAGCATCCCATTCTTTGGACTTCTTGCTATGCAAGAGAATATCTATGAATTTACCCGAGTTTGTTTTCTTTCTTCTTCTGCTCTATCTTTTTTGCTAAGGCTGGAAAACATCAAATAAAATTTAGCTAGAATTTGAATCTGTGAATTAACATCTAGACTTTCTGCCTAGATAAAAATATGCTTGCTTGTCCTTTCACCTATTGGTGACTTTCAGACTGCTCTACCTTCTTCCTGCCCTAAATCAGTCAAAATGATGATCTCTGCTTTACTAGTAACCCTTTCAAATCTCTGTCGCTCAAGAGCTTTTAATTACTTTGCAAAACTTACATTTTTGTCTCTCCTTGTGTGTTAGGTAGACATAGAAACCAAGATAATGCCCCTTGATACCTAGTATTAATATAAGTACAATAACCTTAAAAATGGCCAAAAAGGATAGATAGATAAGAGATTATGTGATTTTAGGAGCTTGTTGAAATTTCACAATTTGCTGTAACATTGAGCACTTGAATAGTGCAAACAATTAGATTCTTAAATGGAATTGGTAAATAAAATCAATATTAAAGATACACTACATTAAGTGGTATTGAGTTTGCAAGTGTAGCTATTACAACAGCACACATATTTGACAATTGAAACCACATCTACATTGGAAAGACATAGAATGAGAGAAAAGCCATGATTCAAAGAAATTCCAGGCCAAAGGGCCAGGGTGTGTCATTTTTCCCTGTGTTTTCTCCGCTTCATTTATAGCAATCTGGAAAGGTTCATAGAAATCTCACCCATTTTGGAATTATAAGATAATAAGCTACAGGAAGACTGCTGAGGCTGATGTTTGAGGATAGGAGCACAAAAAAACCACAGCATATTTGAAATGCAGAAAAATTAACATTATAAGAACTCAATCTCCTGCCCTATTAAACATTCGTGTCTTGAAATATATACAACAAACTATTTACACATTTTTTTTCCCTCTGTTTTCTACAGAGTTTGTATAATTTACATCTGAGTGTGAGGATAAGTCTGTAGCACCTCTCACAAAATGTTACATAAAATTCAGACAAATGCCCAGTCCCTAATACATAGCTTTGCATCATTACAGGACAGCACCAGTAAAGTTTTAAGAAACTTAGCAGCTGTTTCCCATGCACAAGAGTTCTTCATCTTGTTGCAAGTAGTAAAGAAGATGAAAGAAATGGTTGTGATTTCTTAATAGAAGACAAAACAAGAAGTTCTCTCTAAATCTTATTTATGGGGCCCCTGATACAATAGTGGGCTGAAAAAATACCACCACCCCAAGAGCCCACCTCTCCTACACACACACACTCCTACTCTCAGCTACAATACCCTTGAACACAGCAGTGCTCTCCTCAGACTCTGACTAAGATAGAGGTTTTGCAGTCAGGGTCCATCCCCATTTCTAACCTTTGCTGTTATCAGTCCCCATAAGAATTTTGTGGATTAAATCTTCACTGCTATAAGGAAAAGTTCCTTGTAACAGTTAATTTTTTAAAATTCGGTTGACTGAATTTGACTAGATGGGAACACACGTGTTTTACAGATTCCTGGTTGGTGTACTTGTAGCCTCTGATGCAGGCTACCTCCTTATCAAGGGCTGAAGGGAGAACACTGCTCTGTCTTGGGGGACAGTAAGCATTTTGAGCAGACACAGTGCCTGCACAGCACTGCCATATGTTCAGATAGTCTTCGACAACCTCCCTTCTGTATCTTCCCTGATTCCCATGTAAATAAGTCTCCAGCCACTCTAAAGGTACTGTGTGATGCAGACTCTGCTCATTTACCAGAAATACAGCAGCAGTGACACTGGGTCCAGACTGCTTTGAAAATACAAAGAAAGACGCAATTCAGAAAGTTGTTTTGCTGCTCATTTACCATTTTTAATTCTGACTTGAGAGTTATTCCTACTGTTAATTTAAATATTATTATAATTGTTAAAATATGTTACCAGTTCAGTACTTCTCTGGAACATGAAATGAACAAGTGGAAAATTTTCCTCTGAAAAAATGCAGATTGTAAATCTGGTGCAGTGGTTTCTGATTTATTCCTTCCAAATTGTCCATGAAAGAAAGAGGTTTCAGGAGATAATTTAGAATCACACCACTACTTAGCCACCTTGTTGGGATATCTCTGTGACTGTGTAATGGCACTTTGAATTTATGAAAGCAAGTCTCTGACTACATGAGAAGAATTCATGTCTAATACTGTAATGCTGAAGTGCATTATGGTAGTGAGGTAAATCACAGTAACTGATTTTGATCATAGCCTGAATGTCCATGTGGGCATAAAACAAAATATCAAGCTTATAGCCCCATGGGAAAGACTTCCTTTTGTTGCCATTCTCTTCTTTAAGGCATCTTTTGTCTGGCACAACATTAGACAAAAGTAAAGCAATGCTGATAATTGTGTCACCAACAGAATTTAACAAAATACAGTTTATTTCCAATACAGATTTACATTCCTATTTTAGATAGATGTGTCCATCTTGGATCCATTATCAAAAGTAAATGTCTAGGAAACCAGCTGAAGTTAAATTAATGCCACACACTTTATAAGCACTGGCAAATATCCAGAGTGCTAAAATGGCAATGAAGAATAGTAAAGGCACAGGCATATTGTTTATATGAGCTGGCTGAAATCCAGAATGGTTACAGTAAGTAAGAGAATAAAACATCAGTAACAGGGCCCTCTGCTCCTCACTTTAGGCTGGCAAGTATAACACTTTAGCTGGGAATTGGTGATAATTATGAAATATAAGCACATAAAGGTCCAGGCAAAGATCCTTCATGATCCTGAGCACTCACACCTGCCAGACACTGGAGGAGTAAGAGGAAGAGGCATAGACACACTCTGACAGTCTCTCACAGGTGGACCAAAGCAACACTGGTTTGGTTCTCCTCCATGCAGCGTGACTCTCAGATGAGCAAGGGCGCTGATGGCTTTTCAAGGGTGCTATGCTGGATTGTACTTTATTTTACAAAATTAGAGGCTGAGGGTGTTAGCTTCTAACACACTCCTAGTCCTCAGTAGGATCCAGGAGATGCTGCGTCTCAGAGAGGCAGCCGGTCTGATAGTTGGCCTTTGTGAGAAACGGTGCTTAGGACGAATACCCCTGCCACCTGCAGGGTCTGGAAAAAGCTTTCTGTAGCCTGATGAAGAGCTTTTCAAGACCTTTTATGCCTCCCCAGCCTTCTTCCTAATATAACAGAAACATAGCAAGGGCATGGACCTCAGTTGGTACTTTCAAAATTTATTTTTTTAGAAAAAAGAAGTCCCCAAATGCAAGGCTTCATCCTCTTTCATGGCTATGCAATGCTGACAGTGCACACTGAAAGCAACATGGATAACCTAGGCTGCTTTCCAAAGGTGGAAAGATATGTCACAAGACATGTCAAGATTCTTGAGATCTGTATCTAGATCTTAGAGAGGTCATCCCAAACTCCAACTGAGTGCATAACTCACAGAAATTACATTGATTTTGTAGTCCTTAATATGTTTTTCATATTTATTTGCCATGGGAAATCATTCCCCAAAAGCTTACTAATAGATTTCGCCCAGAGAAACAGAATCAACATCCTATAGAAAATGTTGAGAGACTGGAAAACAAGTTCATATTGACTCACAATAAACAAAACAAAATAGAAAACCCAGGCATTGTTCATAGGATAGGGTTTCTAAAATATTCCGTTTTGGGACTTTGGTGGCTTGCTTGCTGCCCAGCTTGAAAGCATCATCATTTCTGCTTTCTCAGTGCAGGAAGAAAACAACAATAATTTAAATAAATATATATATTAAAAAAAAAAAGAAAAAAGCACCCTTTCAGGTTCCACTCTCTATGAACCTATATACTTTGCCTTCTACATCATCACCTTTTTTTCTGCCTTTAAACTTGTACTCTGCTCCTCTGCAGGCAGCCTTGAAGTCTTTGCTTTTCTTTAGTGAAAATGAGAGAAATGGGCCAGAGTCTTCAAGGTAGGCTGCTGGGAAAATACCATTTTGATTTTCCAAATAGAAAACTACAATATTCCAGCAAAATTGTAATTTTCCCATATGGGATCTAAGTTGTTCAAAACTTTTTCATCAGGAAAATAACCCTCCAATTGAGACTGCTTCATCCCAAACAGTCTAGACAAGGTCTGCAATAGCTTCTGGACATTAGATGATTTATAGACAATTCGCTACCAAAATCTGACATGTAAAACTCAAAATCTGCAGATTTATTTAGACGTTATAGAAAGTGAATAAATGGAAATATCTCTGAGAACTGTCTGAACACTACCAATACTTTTGTATCTTTATTTCAAAAGCTGCAATTCAGTTCTATACACACAAGTATTCAATGACATTTGAGAAACTTGAGGATATCCAAGACATTCATGTGAGCTAGACAGAAATGACACAGGACTCATGGAAAGCCTACCCCTTCTGAAGCAGCAGCTCCACATTAGCAGGATATCGAAGAACAGCTCAGATGATGTTAGATGCTGATGTTTAGACAGCTGAATACCACCCCAAACCTGCTTTTTATGTATAGTCTTTAAGATTTGCTTTTTCAAGTATCTCTACCTGCAATTGTATTTATGAGAATCTTGCCCAAAAGTAAACCTAGCTTAAATGAATTCCAGTTCATTGATTCAGAACCAAGAAGATGATTTTTTTTTAAAAAAAACCAATTTATTCTGTAAACTTCTGCCTTTAACATGGGTCTTCAGGGACATCTGCGTAATGTTGGTATCCACACAGCCTTTTTAGAAGAGCAGTAATAGGCAGTTTGATAGAGCAGTCACTTAATGTGCTGCAGAGGGGAGGTTGTACACACATTTGTATGTATGGGAGGGAGATTCCACTCTCTTTTGGCAGTGCTAAAAGGGATAAAGGCTTACTTTTGTTCCTAAAGAAAGTACATCTGACCAGGTACATTGGTACGGCAGCGTTGAGCTAAGAAGAAGGACTGCATCCTCAATGATCGCTATCCAGAACAGAGAAAAACTTTTATTATCACATACTGTCACTCATAAGATCACAGGGTAGTGCTGAAGAGGATAGACTCTAAAAGCTGTGACACTGTATCAATCACTTGATGAACTTCATACCCTTGTCCCTTACCAACATAAAGGTAGTAATAACAGACCAAGACCCGTGTTTATAAAAGCAACACTCAGTGTTGCAAAAATTGATTAGGAAGTCTTGCAGAATTTTACACTATTATAAAATCATATATGTACCCAAGACACTGCTGTGAAAAGATTGTGGTTGTGTTTTCTCCATTTAAAGAACCATTCTTTCTTATGCAAATAAGACAAAGAGTATTTTATCTTTCAGAGGAAACTGTAATGAAAGAGAGATTTAATAACACACAAAGATAACAATGTACAATTTGACCATTTTAAAAGATAAATGGATAAAAAGGAGGTATTGTGAGACAAGAGAAGATTTCTGCATTTCACTGGAATGATGTTAGGAAGGTGGTTCTTCAGAAGCATGCAGTATCCTGGGGCAAGAGCTGTTTGTGATACATTTGTGATGACAGCAGTTTGTTAGAAACAGATTATAAGGAAATGTTCCAGCATGCAGAAGACTTTAAGGCTTTAACAATATGAAAAGGATGGCAATGGCTGGACAGAGCAGAAATCCTACGGGTAGCCACAGTCAAGGTTGAAGATATTCAGGGTATGGCCAAGCAGATAGTTCACCTCGTATCCTGGTTAAGAGAGAGCACAATTACATAAACAGATGGTATAGACTCATTGCAGGGGCTCTTTTTTATTACAGCTCCCACTTCAGAGCTGCTCTGCTAAACATCACTGCAAACCTCTGCAGAGAAGCTCCGCATAACACTGCCATTCCCAGTCTGTCAGCTCACTGTGGCCCTGTGTCACACACATGGTTCATCGACCCTTGGCAACATGCATGTTCAGCTCAGCTCCTGACATAGCAGTAACTAAGGTCGTTCTCCTCTTCATAGCAACTCCTTGTGCTACCGCTTTCAGTATAGCATTGCCATCACTTGTGTGTCTTGGCTTTCAGCCCATATTGTGCTCCAGACTTCACATGTCTCTGCTACTGTGTCTGCAAATGTCACTGCAGCTACCCCATCTGAAAGCTTAAAGAACCATCTCAACCTACCACAGCTCCCTTGCAGGAACAGAGCAGCACCACCACTACCATGCTCCGTGTGGCAATAGCTCAGCACAGACTTATGTCCCCTGGTCTCTGGGGGATCACCACTTCTTGCCACTATATTTGTACTGTCACAATCTGACAACTCACAGTCATCTTCCATCTTTCTGATGCATATTCACTGGTATTCTGCAAACTTTTCAAACTTATCTTTTGGTCTAAGTCAGAGGTAGACCATGCCCTTAAACACAAAATAGGATCATTTTTGGCTGCTGGGTTTCTACTTCTCCCAGTGATCCATGGAGCTCCCGCTTTTGCCAAGATAGGTTCACTTCCTACATTATGGCAGCTCTGATGTGTTAACTGGTACCTGTGAATGCTCTGATACCCTGCTCATGCCTTATTCTTACCTGTCAGCTTCCCGCCTGCATAAAACTGAGAGAAAGAGACTTACAGTAGTTGCACTCCCTGAGTCTGTCCAGGATACAGAGCTATGAAACTCTGTCAAAAGAACTGGGAGAAGTTTTCTGCTCTTGAGACTATCACGACTAGAAAATGTGTGGACTGGTGATAGCATGAGCAGATAGAGAAAGAAAATGAGCACTGCAGGGAAAAAAGGGACTTTAGCAGTTGGACTTGTGTTTGTTATTTATTGCTTAATTTAAACTATTAATGAATTTGAGATATTGAAATCTTGTTCAACTTTTAGCAGAATTCATCCCCTTTAGTCAAAGCATGAGATCATATAACATGTATCTCTAAAGATCCTCAGAAATGAAGATAAAATTTGACATGGCATTCTTGAGGTTTTAGACTGAAATAGAAAGGGGAAAAGTAGAAAAGAATTCCATGCCAGCACACCTAGTCTCCAACAAGTGTCTTTGCTCTTCAGAAAGAAGCAAACACATAAAAAATACATGCACATCGGTCCAAGATTTTCAAAAACACTTTACAAACAGCTTTCTAAAACATTAAGGAGACATTCTTTCTCTGGGGGTAAAGGTTTGCTGCAAATCTTCAACAGAATGAGAAGTCATGCTTTGATTCATTCTGGTTTCAACAGTCACATGATTTTGTAACTTCTTCCTGACCTGGCATTTACAAAAAGAGGATGAAATCCGAGAATGTTGCAAATATCACCCAGGCTCATGTAAAAGCATGATCCCAGTAGGTATGAGATGGAGTAGAACCAATAATTCTGTGATATGAATATCCAGAAAAAGTTTCAGTCTGACACATGAATGCTGCAAATTCTGGTTATAGAAAGGAAGCAAAAACTACCAAAGAAAGCATACAGTGTAGTTCTGTTCATCCTGCTATCCATCAAGTTGTATGACAGTCCTAGGAAATGCCAGACCTCTCACTATCTTTTATTTGGGACTTTTAAAACTACCTTTAACACCATAACCAATGCCTACAAGCATTTCAGTGTAAATGAAGCTATGGTGAATGAAATCAAATGCAAAACACACCAAGAATCATTTTTACAGCTTTTCTAAGGAGGAACATGAAAAAGAAACACTTGGTGAGATGCTGCTCTCTACTGGGGAAAGAATGTAAGAAGGACTACCCAACAGGAATCACCTGGCACATGCATTACTTAGTTTTATCAATTCATTGTATTACAAGTTATTCCAGTCTTATCCATGAGCTGATCTATTAATTTTAAAGTTATTTTGATAGTGACTTCCTAAGTTCAGACTGTATAAGTAACTTCATACATAATTTTGTGTGCATGTGAATACCTATCTTAAAATTTCAATAGACTAATTTGCCAAAAATTTACCTCTTCTTCCTCCCTCTCTCTCTCACAAATACACACATCACCATATTAACTCATAGTCCAACTCATAACACATCTTTTCTATTAAGAAGTGTTCTGATTGCCCTTAGACTAGCATATTCAGATTTTACCAAATCATCCAAAACTGGACCTGGCATATGCGAGGGCACTGTGATGATGACAAAAGAAGGAATTAGGAAACAAATTACTAGTGCATAGGAACAGATGGGCATAAACTCTTTAGGAAAGACAGGCAGGGGAGAAGGGGAAAGGGTGTTGTTCTCTATGCCAGAGACCAGCTGGAATCAATGGAGGTCTACATGGGGACGGATGAGGAGCTGCCAGAGAGCTCATGGCTCAGGGTTAAAGGGAAGGCAAGGGAAGGAGATGTTATAGTGGGGGGTCTCCTACAGGCTGCCTGACGGGGAAGACCAAGTGAATGAGGCCCTCTATAAACAGATAGAAACTGCTTCTTGTTCGCAAGGTATGGTCCTCATGGGGGACTTCAACCACCGCGATATCTGCTGGCAGGCCAACACAGCAGCGCATCAGCAATCGAAGAGGTTCCTGGAGTGCATTGATGACAACAACCCAAACCATTCTATGATTCTATGACTCTATGATTCCATGATTCCATGATTCTATGATTCCATGATTCTGTGATTCTGAATAGGCTGACAGGGTGAGCCCAATGTATTATGATTACTTTTGCGAACATGCCTGAGGACAAGTTTGAAGACACTAGTAAAAACAGAAGATGAGGCTAACAATGGGCAATCTGTTTGACTAGTTAATGTGCTTTGTCTGGAGCAAGAAACACTTTCTTCTCATTATTAGCCATTGATAGAGCTAATGAGACAACACAGAGATCAGTGTCCCCCGAACAGAGAGTCATGAAAGTTATATCTTGCTAAAAAATTGTGTTACTAATCCCCTCTCTCCACACTCTAAGCATTTACTGGGGATTCAGCCTGGATGAATCACCCTGAGATGAGTCTGAAGCCTGGCAGGACAGAAGCGACAGTGGCTGGAAGGATGAAATCTGTTCAGATGCTCATTTTGGACTCACGCCCAAAGCTGTCCTCATCGAAGCATCTTCAGACTGTTCAATCACACCACAGTCCTAGCTGGGGAAACATTCTCTGCCTTCTGCACTTGACATGCAATCATGCCTTACTCTATGGAACATAGACTTGGCTACTGTATTTATAACATCTTGCCTTGGTTTTATTGTAGTTCCAGGAGACAGAAACTAAATTTCCCCTCTGAAGTAAGCTGCAGCTGCTCTTGAGTGCCACAGACACCTCTTTCCTCTTCACACAGATTAGTGGGAACACATTATCCCCATTCACTTCTCCTTCCACTGACCTACCCAGGATCAAGTCCAGCTTAAAGCCACATGTCCAGTTCTCAGAGACAGCCTGGCCCTGGCTGTCACTAACTACTGGGCTAATGTCTTCCACAGTGAAGACCTCGTTTGGTAAGCAGAAGACTTGTGGTCACAGAAAACAAGCTTTCCCTGGGCTAACCTAAAACTATAGACCTGACCAACAGATAAAAAGAAGGGAAAAGGTGATCATAATACAAAATTAATTATTTTTTTCTTTTTTTGTTTTTATTTCTTCCCCCCACCCCCTCCCATTTTCTTTTAATATCTTTCTCAAATATACCTGTACCGCACAAGAGCATAAATGCTTACACTAGGGGTGACTCCAACTGCTCTAACCCCAGAACTGGAAGTTAGAGGAGACCAGAGCAGAAATATCTAAGCCAGCTCAGGTGTCCACAGAACTTTCCCTTGAAACTGTTGATAAACTGGTTAAGAACTTGTGGGGAAGGATCAGAGGACAGACCAATGCAAGTGATGTTGTGGCAGACATCTGCTACAGATGTTCTGCTTGAGAAGGGGAAGCAGATGAAACTCTCTTCAGGCAAGAAGAAGATGACCTCTTGCAGTCAAAGGCTCTGCTACTCACTGGGGACATCAACCATACCAATATCTGTTAAAAGTCCAAAAGGGCTGGATGCAAGCAGTCCAGGTGATTTCTGGAGTGTGTTGACGACAATTCTATAATGCAGGTGATTCATCAGATGACTAGAGATGTTCTGGAGGACCTACTACTCATGAAAAAGGAAGAACTAATTGGGGTTGTGGAGGTTACGGGAAGCTTTGGCTGCAATCATCATAAAATGTTGGAGCTTAAAATCCTGAGAGAAGTGAGCAAGACAAACAGCAGAATCACAGCCCTGGACTTCAGGAGATAAACTTTTGGCTTGTTCAGGGACCTTCTTGTGGGAAGGAAAAAGGCCCAAAGGATCTTCAAGGAGTTTTTGAGGACTATCTTCTCAAAGCACAACAACAGTACATTCAGATGTATGGAAATTCAAGCAAACGTGTCAGAAGGCTTGTGTGAATAAACAAGGAACACCTGCCTGAGCTTAAACACAAAAAGCAACTGTAAAGGTGATAGAAGCAGGGTTGGGGCTAACTAGGAGGAATACAGAGGCACTGCTTGAGCATGCAGGGGTGGAGTAAGAAAACCCAAAGCTCAGCTGGAACTGAAAAGAGCGAGGATATGAAGAGGAACAGGAAGGCCTTCTATATATATATTGCCAGCAAAACGAAGGGTAAGAACAAAGCTAGCCCACTGCTCAATAGGCTTGGGGACCTAGTGATAAAAAAACGGAAAAAGCTGAGATATTCAATACACTTTTTGCTCATGTTTTCACCGGTAAGATCTGCCTTCAGGTCTCCCAGATCCCTAAATTTGCTGACATTATTCTAGGGCAACATACCATTACCCACAGTACAGGAAGATAGAGTCATGGTGCATTTAAGCCCATTGGACATGGGACTAGTCAGCATGCATGTGAAGTGCTGAGGGAGCCCTGCAATGTCCCTGTGAGGCTGATTTGTATCATCTTCAAAAGCTCATGGCAGTTATGGAAAGTTCCTTATGGCTGAGAAGAGGTCAATGTCACACCCATCTTTAAGAAGGGCCAGAGGGAAGATCCAAGGAACTACAGAAGAGTGAGATTAACCTCAGTCCCTGTGATAGTTAAGGAGCAAATTTTCCTGGAAGCTATTTCCAGGTGCATGAAGGATAAGAAGGGGTTTGGGATGACACACTTTCAATTTACCAAGAGTAAATCATGCCTGACCAACCTGATTGCTTTCTATGGTGAGATGACTGACTGTGTGGATAACGGAGGGGTAGTGAATGTTGTATACCTTGACTTTTAGCAAGGCCTTTGATTTGGTCTCCCATATTAATCTTATAGCCAAATAGCTACAATACGAACTGAATAACTGGATCACAGGGTTGTTGAAAAATGGTCAGAACTGTCAGGCTCAAAGCAGGATGGACAGAAACACAAAATCAAACTAGTGGCCACTAACCAGGGCCATCCCTCTTGGATTGACATTAGGCTCAATACTGTTTAATATCTTTATTAACAACCCAGACAGTGAAACAAAGAATCCTCTCAGCAAGATGTGAATGACATCAAATGCGGAGGAGTGGCTGATACACTGAAGTGCAGGGCTGCTATTCAAAGCAAACTACACAAACTTAAAAAAATGACCTGATAGGGACCTCATGATGCTCAAAAAGGCAAATGCAAAGTCTTGTATGTAGAGGATTGCCATATTCATCTGTGAATGGTACAGTGGGATTTATGTCTGGGACAGTGATTATGGCAGTAACTCTGCAAAAAAAAATCATTATGAGGGCAGCCAAACACTTGAACAGGTGCCCAGGAAGTCTGTGGAACATCTTGAAGATATTCAGAACTCAATTGGACAAGCCTCTGAGCAACCCACTCTAGTCAGACCTGCTTGGAGCAGATAGCTGTACTAGTCGATCTCCAGAGGTACTAGTCTATTCTGTGAATGCAGGCAAGACACACTTGCACAAGCCTGGATCCAAGCTAATTACCCTGCTGGGATGGTTCAGCCAAGTATAACTAGCACTATGTGAACGTGCCAAGACTACAGCCAGCATTAAGCAGGGAATCCAGCAAAACTGCACAGAACGGTGAGCATTTACCTGCTCATGACTCCACCAGCTCATGTGACTGTGCTCCACTACATAGCATAAATATGCTCTAAGAAGCCACATCGAGGGGCAGATATGCAGACATTAAGAAAAACAAATGACCTTTGTTAAGGATACATCAGAAGAAACAATAGGCAAGTATTTAACAAGATGTATGTGACTGTGTGGTTATTTATGTGTGTGTGCATGTGTCTATGCACATGCATATATGATTTTCTTCATTTTGGCATCTTTACATAACTTTGACAGCAAAACTTTAAGGATACATCAGGTCTCAGTATAAATGGAGAAGTGACTGTGCACTGCTAGGAGAAGGCACATACACTTTATGTTAAAGACAAAGAGTGAGTTCTTGTCTCCCTTTTAGCCAGACTCCCTCAGGTTCCCCTTTCAGCTGCTCTGTGAATCACTTTGTTGGAAAATCAGCAGATACTTTTAGTCAAATCTGGCCAGGTGCTGTTTCGTGAAAGAACTGGAAAGAAGACAGGATAGGTTCTGTCACTCTTTATGATCCCTTGTGGAGTCTGATTACAGCCCCTACTGAGAAGTTTCCTCTCAGATCTATGAAAAGGTGGAGATGAACAGGGAGGGAGAAGGGGCTAAGGCTCTGCCATGGTCTCTCTGTGCTGATTAGCCAGGCTCATTTAGGAAGTGTAATGGGATGCATCTTATGCAAGGATAATATGACTGCCATGTCAGTGTCTGGAAGACCCCAAACAATGCTCTAGAGGATTCATGAGTAGTTTCTCTACCATACAGCCACACCACATCCTCTCCAACACAACAGAAAAGTCCATTGCTTCAGCTCAGGAAGGTAGCCAGTCACTTGGTAAAGAAATTCAATTCATAATACCAGTAATAATACAGCAAATCTGGAGTGCAGACCAGAGCATGACACTCAGAGGAGACAGCTGGGGAGTATTCCGGTGTATATTATTTTTTTTTTTTAATGTTGGCTTCTCACTCTAATAGAGAACAGGCTTGTGTTGAAGACCTCAGGTGATCTCAGCTCTCTACACACTTCTGCCTGTTAAGAGAGGGAGAGAGAGACAGACTACTTCTGCCTGTTAAGAGAGGGAGAGAGACAGAATTTCTGCTTTTGCTGCCTTCTTACTCCTTGTGCAGAAAGCATTTTTCTTCCACCAGTCTGCTGGCTTCACAAAGGGGGAGATTTGAGGACCCTCACAGGCATGACTTGACCCGTACTTTGTTTGGTCAATCTTAAATATTGCTAGAACAAAACACAACACAGAGAGGTAATCATCTTTATGAGAGCTCCAGCCTAATCTTTTCATGTCAAGTACTGTTACCTTGAAATGAACCTAGTAAGATCTGACACTCCATGCTGCCCTGTAGATACAACACTCAGGGAAACCTTGCCCTCTGCCAAAGAGGGCAGGGAATGAACAGAGCAGACTTACAGCACCTGCCCAATCCATGGCCAACTAACAGCACCTACTCTCAGAATGGCAAATTACCTTCAGGAGTTTGTCTTTATTACTGCAGGAAAAACAGTAGCAGCACAGAAGAGAATCACAGCTCATAGCATTCCTGGCATTTTGATACTCCACACAGGTATATTTTATATTTTTTCAGTAGGACAGAAGTAGTTGAAAAATTTTCTAATGTTTCTAATGCTTTAGTTACCATATACTATGACAAGCATCAGACATTTCTCAGGCAACACCCGAAGCAGGTTTCTACTTTTTTCCTGGACTTGGTGAAAATAAGTTATTATTTCTTATCATACTTCACCCTTATGGGGTATGCAGGTTGATGGAGAGCTCTAGCCTGAACACATCACATGTTTGTGAATCTCCGTATATACATACCAGCATATTATAGGTCTCCTGACACATAAATCATCTGTAGGCCAGATGCAGTTTAGTTACAAGAAAGAAGCAAAATCTAGGGCCAATTTTTTTAGGACACTGGAAGAAATCTGAGTTATGATTGTTTATTAACATGGACTGCAAGCTGGGCTAAATAAAGAAATGGTCTTCATTTAACTCCTTTTTTCCCAGAGTTTTTATAAAGCTCAAACACTAAAAAAAAATGATACTATTCCGTAAGTGAGGCATACCAGTTATAAGACCAATAGAGGCTAACTGAAGACTACTTTCTAGAAGTGTTTTTGAGTTGAAACATGTATCTAATGTGTATATTAAGTAACTATAGTTCACACACCTGGCCTGTGGGTGGGTACATACGTTAATTCCCCCGCTTAGAAATGTATTAGAACACTGTTAAGGTTGTAAGGTCAAGCATTTAAAAGATAGAAAATGTCAAAAAAAAAATGAGGTAGTGCCTGAAGAACTGTCATTCAGCTCCTTTGTGAGATTGAAATGTGATAATTCTGTAACTGAGTGATCCTAGTCCTTTTTTATCTTTCCCATTTAAAGGACTTCTCTCTCTGGAGGTGCTCAAAATGCTCCGACTGGTCTGTACTCATTTAAAGCCAATTGTCCTCATTCTGCATGTGACCTCGGGACATACTTATTCAAATCCTGCTCTGAAGACAGAAGGCTTAATTTCCCCATGGGATTTCCCACAAGTAGCAAATGTAAATCATCTGCCTGAGTCCTTCAGTGTCACAGTGAGGGAAGGTGAAGAGACTGAGCGTGTTATACTTCTTGCTTGCTTGACAGCACCATGTCACGAGCAGGTTTTTATCCTTGAAAACATCCTTTACCGATTGGGACAAGAAACAGAGAGATGTTAAAATAAAAAGTATTGCTTATGTGACAGCCCAGTTTGAAGGCCCCAATTATTCATATTTCTTAGCAAAATACAGCATTCTCTATATCTAATACCCAGTTTCTGAGATTTCAGTTGCAGCCATGAGGACTCAGAGCTCCTGCAAATCCAAAGCCAGGATGCAAAGCCATTCATTGTAGCACCCAGTGCTGGGCATGATTCAAGGCTGTGACCTGAAAGATGGTGCTGTTGTAAAGCTCCACAGATCCACCCATTTCATTTACATCAGCTACTGGGAGGCCATCCTAAGTCTCATATTTGACAAAGAGGAGCAGAGTCTATGTGTGTGTACTACCATGTATCACACATCACATCTGTTCTAAAATTGACAAGTGACTAAAAGGAAACTTCATCATATGGCATTTCACTGTCACTCGTGTGAGTCACCACCATCTAAACTCAGTTCCTGGAGCTTGTGGAGTAGATGACAGCTGCGGCAGTTTAGCATTTCTAGCACAGACCATCACCTTTTGCCAGTAAACTGCAAAGCTGTGTGCTGGCACAACTCCTAGGTTCCCTTCCACATCTAGCAGGGAGTATTTTGTTGTCTTCAATTCCTCTTGCAATTCAACTTTGCCCACTGGTTTCCTTTACGTCCTTTTCTTCTTTTCCAGCTACTTCTAACTTCATAATTTGCCTCCAGTCTCCTCCTTATCATGTCTGCCCCATTTTTCCTGCTATATCCTCGCTCTCATCAGACATCTACCTAATGTTCACCCAAATTACACCCATCCCTCGTAATTCCTAATCCACAGCTTTCCACTGGGACTAAGGAAATCAATGAATTTGTAGTTCTGGTCCCTGCATCAGAAATTGTTCTTGTGGTTTATAAGAAAGAATCCTTGAATAAAAGCCAGCAAATGTCTTAGAAATCACCTGGAACTTAGGCAACATTACATGAGTAGTTAGTGCAGAAGCATTGAAGGGGTAGATAAAGCAGTTTCTATCAGTATATCTCAAATTCATGGACAAGTTTAGCACTATGTACAAGGAAATAAAATCTTGCCCCCTTCTATCAACTTTAGTGAGACTGGGATTTTTTGTGTAGTCTCTACTTTTATTTTACCAAAGGTAGAAGTCTGTAAAATAGAAGCCTCTAAACACCAGACTCCAAGAATTAATCAATCTGTGCTCCTGCCTTCTGTACTGTTTTCCTTTTCAAATCTGAATTTCATACACATTATGCACTCTCACAAGTCGAGTATATATCATAGAATCATAGAATCACAGAATGGTTTGGGCTGGAAAAGACCTTAGAGACCACCAAGTTCTCACCCCCCTGACATGGGCAGGGACACAAGGACACCTTCCACTAGACCAGGTTGCTCAAAGCCTCATCCAGCCTGGCCTTGAACCCCTCCAGGGATGGGGCATCCACAACTTCCCTGGGCAACCTGTTCCAGGGTCTCACCACACTCACAGTAAAGAGTCTCTTCCTAATATCTAGTCTAAATCTGCCCTCTTCCAATTTAAATCCATTACCCCCTGTCCTGTCTCTACATGCCCTTGTAAAAAGTCCCTCCCCAGCTTTCCTGTAGGCCCCTTTCAGGTACTGGAAGGCTGCTGTAAGGTCCCCATGGGAGCCTTCTCTTCTCCAGGCTGAACAACCCCAACTCTCTCGGCCTGTCCTTACAGGGGAGGTGCTCCAGCCCTCAGATCATCTTTGTGATCCTCCTCTGGACCCAATCCAACAGCTCGACATCCTTCTTGTTTTGGGGGGCCCAGAGCTGGACACAGTACTCCAGGTGGGGTCTCAGGAGAGCAGAGTAGAGGGGCAGAATCACCTCACTCGACCTGCTGACCACGCTTCTCTTGATGCAGCCCAGGATCTGATTGGCCTTCTGGGCCACCAGTGCACACTGAGGGCTCATGTTCAGTTTTTCACCTACCGATACCCCCAAATCCTTCTCCACAGGGCTGCACTCAAGTCATTCTCTGCCCAGCCTGTATTTTTGCTTGGGATTGCCTCAACCCACGTGCAGGATCTTGCACTTGGCTTTGTTGAACTTCATGAGGTTGGCACGGGCCCACCTCTCAAGCCTGTCCAGGTCCCTCTGGATGGCAGCCCTTCCCTCTGGCACATCAACTGCACCACACAGCTTGATGGCATCTGCAAACTTGCTGAGGGTGCACTGTCCATGTCACCAACAAAGATGTTCAATAGCACCGGTCCCAGTACTGATCCCTGAGGAACGCCATTTGTCACTGGTCTCCATTTGGACACTGAGCCACTGACTGGAACTCTCTTGAGTGTGACCATCCAGACAATTCCTTATCCAGAGGTTGGTCCGTCTATCAAATTCATATTTTTCCAATTTGACCACCAAGAGATTGCCCAGGACAGTGTCAAATGCTTTGCAGAAGTGGAATATTTTGCAGAATGGAAAGATATTTCCATTCTATACTGTGTAGAAATTCCCAGTAAATTCTACTCATTTTGGCAAAATTACTTTAAGAGAAAGGCACTATCTGTTGCAAATCAGAATACATACTGCCATTATAAAGCACTGGGACAGACCCAGCTCCAGAAGACACATTCTTATTCTTAGTCATTGTATCTCTTGGAGTAAGAGTTTTATTCAACTTTTATTTTAGAAAGAAGAGGAAAGGTAAATATAATTGTCTTAAACGTCAAATATGTCTCTCTTTTAGGTCCTAAAGTTAAACCTAGTATCATAGACTCATGGAATATTTTGGGTTGGAAGTGACCTTAAAGACCATCTAGTTCCAACCCCCC
>NW_010103413.1:11449-39994 GCF_000699245.1 Pterocles gutturalis | reverse complement strand
GACCCCTTCCCCTAGACCAGGTTGCTCAAAGCCTCATCCAACCTGGCCTGGAAGATTTCCAGCGATGGGGCATCCACAGCTTCTCTGGGCAACCTGTTCCAGTGCCTCACCACCCTCACAGTGAAAAAAAATCCTCCTAGTATCTAATCTAAATATACCCTCTTTCACCTTAAAGCCGTTACGCCTTGTCCTGTCACCTCACTCGTGATAAAGAGTGCCTCCCCATCTCTCCTGTAGGCCCCCTTTAAGTACTGGAAGGCTGCTATAAGGTCCCCCCCAGAGCCTTCTCTTCTCCAGGATGAACAACCCCAACTCTCTCAGCCTGTTCTCATATGGGAGGTGCTTCCAGCCCTCTGACCATCTTCATGGCCCTTCTCTGGACTCACTGTAACAGGTCCATGTCCTTCCTGTACTGAGGACTCCAGAACTGGACACAGTGCTCCAGGTGGGGTCTCATGAATGTACCCACTCTTATTTCATATGCAATATATTTATACACAGTAATTCTGGAGTTACATTACATTCATGGCTCAAGATAACAAATTCTTTCAATTCATACCAGCTTTCAGCTTCAGGGTTATGAACAGTACCTATGCTAGGTGTTATCTATAATAAAAATAATGAGATTCTGACATTGGAAAAATAAATGGCAGGCATCTGATACCTGAAGCCTGATCTCAGCTGAAACCAGGACATGTACTCACTCACATCTATCTAAAACAAGGGATTTCACTGAAATCAAAGGAGTGATACCAGGAGGAGATCAAGACCCGGTCTTGATCCTGCACTGATTTGTTACTTCAGTAGGCATAGGATGGTTTGAAATAAGGAAGCCAGGCACTACAGTTGTCCTCCAAAATGTTGTCTCTTTTTTTTTTTTTTTTTTTTTTTGCTGTTCCCACTCCCAACTCATTAAATGCTAGAACTACTGTTAAATTTCTGACCTTAGAATAGTTTCCAGAACAACCGATATATTGACTAAAGACCTCAGCAAGAAAACAACTACCCAGAAGGTCAGAATCAGACAACTGGAAATTTTTTCCTCTGTTTTGCAGCTTTATCCATGACTTGGGCTGCAGTCAAATGCTCCTTACAGATAAGCCCCAAAATCCTTTTCTAAAAGTAGAGCCACTAAACCTGTTTCTCCCCAAATGCACACACACAAACCTTGAAGGAGGTTCTTCATTTCCAGATGAAAGGGATGGCTCTTTTGACAGCTGTAATAGCTTTCTACATGGGCAATTCAGTTCCAGAAGGTATTTTAATACTCCTTGTACCCAACAGCATGACAGAATCCTTCAAGATTCAATTTCCAGAACTTGACCTCTGCCCTCCAGTCACATTGAGGTAGCACTCTGCATTTATAAGCAGTCAGACCTGAAAGCCAACCCAATGCAAAAAAATTCTTCTCTTCACACATGCACACACGTACACATACACATACACACCCACACACTTCATTGCATCTTCAACTCATACTTTGCCGAACCTTAAAACAACCCAAATATCCACTGTGCTTCTAAAATTTGTTGTTTCCCTCCGTCTATCTCTGTATCTACTAACATTCTTTCAGTACTCTCCCACTCAAAGCAGAACTTAAAGTGAAATTTATCTGCTTCCAAGATATATTTTCGTCTGCATCAGAAGGTTTCTGACAACAAGAAGCTCATTGTTCATTGTTATTACCTCGGCAGAGACCCTGCTGAGAGAGTTGTTGCCATCAAAAATCTACTCAGTAGCATGGTCTCTGAGGGCTACACATTGTCATATTTGCCAAGAATGCACACAAAAATAATCAAACATATATCACAAAGAGAGAATTTACTTAGTTTTCTCAAAAGTCCTCAGAGTTAACAGTCCGAAGTGGTTTGGAGACCTGATAACCTGAAGTCCTGAAGACCTTTTTCCTGTCTCTTGGTTGGAACAACTGTGATTTGTTGGCTACGTATAGAACAAAAAATTGCCACGAGAGCTAGAAAATCATCTGAAGGGCGGATGGGTGTTGTGCACAAAATAACTAATGGTGCAGAGGCAAAGTTAGCACTGTCATGTCTGAACTTTCATTACGCTTAACTAAAGGAAAACATCCCACTTTTTAAAGAACTTTGTTTCTGAAAACAGTGTTTCAACCTTCCCAGATTTTTTTTAGTTGGTTTTCTAAAAAGTGCCCCTTACAAGGAGCTGTGTTCTCCAGTCACACTCACAGCAGTAATTAGCCATCAGACCCCAGTGAGAATCCCCACATTTAACTTCCACTCTCCTGGCACCCCTCCTCCCTTTCCCATAAGGTTTCCCATGCCAACAATACACAACATTTCTGCTTCTACTCTGAGAGTTATCACACACACTGGTGTTTAAGGATCAAATGCAACCCCGTGGAAGAACTGAAGGAGTGCAGGTTTTCTGATCTCAAGGGTTTTTTTGGGAGTGTGAACAGCTTCTCCTCTCCTGCTGCAGCAGACAGGCTCCTCTGAGCTGCTTTGCTGGGCTGCTCGGACACTCCAGCCCCCTCCTCGTTGCTTAATCAAACCATGAATGCCCTGTCAGCGGGTGCATTCATTACTTTAATCTGCAACATGTGTGGGAGGGCAGATTCCACACTCTGTAGTCACTACACCTCTGCTCATGCCTGATTTAGAAGGTTTTCAAGCACAGTCCCCTCAGATCCTTTCTTGGTTGTCCTCTTCCATCTGCCAGCAGCAGAGCAGTAACGTTTCTGGGTTGGCTTACAGCACCCTCTCATTGCCCAAGCGTGCCCTGGTGGGTTCACAAAGCTAAATTTACCACCAAAAGCACTCAGTGGGCAAAGCCCTGAAATCCCGTTGCTGAGAGCCTGCCTAAGCCTTGCCTGAACAAGAACCTCAGGGCCTCCAAGAAAAGGAGGGGGGGGTGCAGGGCTTAGTATTAAAAAAGATGGGCGTGACAACAAGCTTGCAGGAATCATGTTTCCTCCAGACTGACCTGAAAGTACTTCACTCACTACAGTTTGGATTAAGTGGTATTAAGAATTACCCAACAGACATAAGCCAGACACAGTCCCAGGTCTCCTTTCAGACCAGCTGTAACCAGTAGGTATCTATCCCAAGGGGATAGCTCCTACAACACCTACACAGGCTCCCCAGTAATCAAACAGTACCTGGGATCCATCAGCTTCCTCCACTACATAAAACTCTGCCCCAACCTTACTTTAAAAGGAAAAGAAGGAGAAGGGGCATGAGGGGATTTCCATGAGGGAGATTTAAGCATTTGACTCCAGGCTGTGGTTGTGACCCCCGCCCTGTGACTCTCTGAAAAGGCTTTAAGATTTTTCCATCTCCTGCTCTTCCCTCACCACCTGTGTATCTCCTGCTGTACACTGTAGGGTGCTATTGTCCACTGTCCTAGCATCCGGACTCTTGTAAATTTTGCTTATTACAAGTACTCTACTCTTTTCAAGGATGTGGCACCCAGTCTGGGAGCAGGAGCAGGTACCTACAGCCACTTGAGGATCCAGTGACTGCTCCACTACCAAACAGTTCTGTATTAGCATCCTCACCCTTGGGCTTCACTCTGTAGCAAGGGTTTGCTAGGTGAATACGGAAAATGTCCTCTTACACGTGCTTCCCTAGATAGCAAGCATATTAGTATAGCAGCAACCCTAGATTGGCTTTTACTTCCGAGTATCCAGAAAGAAGCCATTTCACTGACTGGGTGCCCTTAGCTTCACAGGTACACACAAAAAGTGCATACATCTGGGCCCACACACATACACATGCAGATACACCAGACTAATTATGTCCTGCGTCTGGAAGAACCATCTTCAAATTATCCCTGTTACTGATGATGGGTAGTCAAAAGAGAAAGACCCAGAGCCCCCTTCCTTGCCTTTCTTTTTTTAATTTCTGTGTGCAGAAAGTCCTGATTTGTATGAAGACAAGAACAATATCCTTTCAAAAATTACCATTAAAAGTAAAATCTTACTCAAAAATCCATAAAAGAGTTTTTCGAAACAGGTTTGACTCATTTGGGAAACATCCAGTGTTTTGATTTGAAAGCCTTTTATTTTTCATCAGTAATATTCCCTACAGATCCTAAATTAAGTTACTTTTTCTTTTTCCTGAACTTCAATTTAGCAAAGCATTTACTATTTGATTTCAGGTGGACTAAATGTCCTTTGTTCTAATGTGTCAGTTTAAAATAACCCTAAACACCATGCCCACAAACATGCCTTTAAAGTGTACCCTTACTCTGCAATCCCTGTTCACTGTCTTTCACAAGCATCTCTTAGGTCACAAATCTTTATTCCAGTACATTTTCTGAGAAGGCTGAACATTTGCATAGTTATTTGAATAGATGGAGGACAAAATTTCCTTTAGAAAATTGCACAGCACAAGCAAAACTACGTTTTTTTTCCTGCTTATTTTATTATACCATATAAGCCAGAACAGCACAAAGAGGGATTAATGCAAGAATGTCATAGAAAAGAAACCCGAAATACGGGGCCAGGTTTGGTATTGACACTAAGAATAGAACCACCGATAACTGAAGAGTTTCCTAATAATTGAAGATGGAGAAGAATCCCCTCTAAGTGATGAATAAACATGAAAGAAGGAAGGAAAAATAATTAAGAAGTGGAAATAAAAGCCAAAGTCAAATAAATGAGTGAACAGAAAAGTGTGAGTGAATCTTCGGGATTACAAAACACTCTGTATTTTACTCATGGCTAATTTCAAGCAGTGAAATAGCATGGTTTTCTAAAACCTCTCCACATTTTTAGGCCAAGTTGATTTACAAAGCTGATACACTAAAACACTACAAGGAAATCAATTTTATATGACAGATATGACAACACTGATGAGATTGCTGTGTTAATTCTTCAATCCTAAAACCAAGTGCCATGGGCATGAAAACAAAAGCCAGTTATAGTAAGAGTTCCTTTGGCTAGTGTTAAAAGCAACCAGTATAAAACTGCATCTTGAAAAGCTTTTAAGACACCTTTCTGAAATAGAGTGTATATCAACTGACTTATTTTATTAAGTGCATCCCAGTTCACTCCAGATGCAGCAAGACAAGCAGCTGGCCATGCAGTTCTAAAGTCTAAGCTAGAAACACTCCTTTCTTCCTACTCAAAATCATTAACTTAAAAGAGAAAATGAAAATAATCCATTAACAAAGGCAACTAGCAAGATAAAAGCCAGAACAGGCTAAACTGTTCTGAATACGACCTAGTTTAGATTAAAGACCAATGAAATACGGAACCCAGCCCCGTATAGATTTACCTGGCTTAGCTTGTGAAATGTCATTGTAATAGACCATCGCTGAAAAGATAATCAGGTCTATGGTCTGAAGAGGAACACTTAATAATGAGAAGTTTGTCAGGAAAGTTTTCTATTCCATGCATATTTACTAGCTGCCATTTACTTCATTTATTAACAAATTCTTGTCCTGGATTCTTCTCTGATGTCATAAGAGCCTTGTCAGTTTATTCTACTCTATTTAGTCTGTATTTTAAACTACACTTTGTGGAAAAAAATCTAAACGTATCTTATTTTTTTAACTGAAAAAAAGCTTCACTCAAGTTCCCAGCTAACTCTTGTTACCAGATACAATGAGGCAGAGAAAATGAATGTGGTGAACATTTCCAGATGATAAATCAGTTTTTTAGTGATAGCCATCAGTGAAATCCCCATCATACTTCAAAGCCCGTATGGAAAGCACTGGGTGTTTGTGTTAGGGAGAACAGATACTAGATCTCATTTTTCCTAGTAAAACCACTGGACAAGCATAAAGGGTTCACTTTGAGTCAGCCCTAAATAAAGGCAGAAAATCTCTTCTTACAACAATAAATTTGTATTCCATTTATGCAGTAGGCTATCAAGTGATCTGGGTGAACTATTGTGTCTGTTCCTCAAAAACGTACATTTCTTCTACGGTTTTGTTGTATTCCCCTTGCAGCATGTATTGAAAACAAAGGATCTTTCTGCAGGATGATGAAGCCCAAATTATTAATTAATTTCCAAGCCATTTAAAGCAAATAAAAATAGGAAAGAGGTTTATTACAACATCTGCTGTAAAGTACTACAATGATAAAGATGCCAAGATAGACATTACCCATATAAAGGCATGTTGTCTAACAGGACAATTATTTTTAAGAGGGAAAAATACTTGAACAGATTAAAAGTATTATTCTGCCCTGAAATGAGACCTCTGGAAGGACCCTGATTCCTTCACAATGTAGTTACATCTGAAAACACACAGGGTTCAAAGTAAGTGTGTTTTCTGTTAGACGGGAAACCTGTAAAACCAACACAGGTGAGGGCACTGACACACCTGCTTCTGCTCCAGTTCCAACTGAAGGATCAGAGATCTCTTAAGGTCTCAAAACAGGGCTTGCATGAGTTTTAAGAGGTGCATATGGCTTTTTCTTGTCCTTTAGATGGGGTGTGTTTATCATGAGAGTGGTTGTGACTGTGAGTGGAAGGCCCATGCGAGGGCTTGGAAATGTAAAACATGTATAACCCCAGCCATTGCAAAAAAAAGGAGCCTTGAGGGCAGGGAAACGTTTATTTTTTGAGCAACCAATAGAATCTGAAACATGGGAAGGTCCCTTTGCCACTGGATCCTGGCCTTTGAAAGGTCACTATTGGATTTGTGGGCAACAGGCTTGCAGGAGGTTGCCTCCAAATTGGTCGGGGATATGTCATGTAGAATATATTAGACCCCTGTTTTTCCTACTGTCACAAGCCCAGAGAAATCATTTGGGAGTTAAGGTATATGATGACCTAATCAGAGAAAAACGATCGGTTGACACTTCTTTGGTCAGGGGAAGTTCCCAAAAATAGAGAAAGAATGAATGGCCACCTGAAAGAATTATAAAACACTATGGACCAGCCACCTGGAATCCTAATGAAATAATCTCAGGTGCCCGAGAACCCATTTATAATTTAAACTGGACAATTAGGCTACAGGCTGTCCTGGAAATAATAACCAATCAGACAGCTGCAGCCCTTGATCTCCTAGCTGACCAATCTACTCAAATGAGAAATGCAATTTTCCAACACCACATGGTCCTAGATTATCCATTGGCAGAAGAAGGGGGAGTTTGTGGAAAATTAAATTAATCCAATTGTTGTTTGCAGATTGATGACAATGGAAAAGTGGTAAAACAGATAACACAAGAAATGAGAAAGCTGGCTCACACGTGCCTGCCCAAACATGGAAGGGCTGGGAATTGGATATGTTTTCCTGGCTGCCAGGAGGACCATGGGTTAAATGAGCATTTTTCTTTTTCCTCTGTGCAGACACCACTTTAATTTTTATTCCGTGTCTAATTCCCTGATTTATGCAACTAATTAAGCATGTTTTAGAAGGAATGCAACTTGTAGCTATGACTGATGAGAAGTTAATTGAAGGACCCAAAGTGATGCCTTTATGCCTAATTCCTAAATCTAAAAATGTATTTACAGAAGAAATTATACAGAGGTTGTGATTCATGTATAGGCCAAAGGACCGATTGAAATACTAGGGCTTGAGCAGTGAGGCCCTGAACCAAAGCCGACCTGTAGATGAACCTCACAACCTAACAATATATCTAATACGTATAATATTGATCACATATGCAATGTACTACCTCACAATATATCTAATATGTATCATATTGATCACAAATGCAATGTATTACCTTATTAATATACACCAGTAGTTTATAAAAGCTTTGTTGTAATGCTTATAGAGCTTTGCTATAACTCTTACTGTGTAAGGTTAGCCAGCAGAAGGATACTAATTGCATAACAGCAGCCAAAATCAAGCACGGATGTGCCATCACCACAGATGGCAAAGGAATGTGGCAAGTTGTGACAAGCTTTGTTGAGAGATACATACCCAAGATTAGTAGATTCTTTTGTTCTTGTTATCTCCCCTCTCGGCCCCAGCCAGGCTCAAGACGGAAGTTGACAAGGAGAAAACTACACCAGACGTTTTTCGCAGTTTAAGATATAAAGTTGTTTATTCAACAGTATAAAAGCAGGGACCATTTGCAGGGAAATTTGGAAGCCTCATCTATACAGTCGACGAACTGTATAGAGATTTCCCAATTGCCGGGCTCTCCAGTCCTCGCTGCAAAGGGGCTCCCCAGCGACTGCAGATCTTGATGATGGTAACATATTGATAGGGCAATTGGTGATGTATCTTAATCACTATCGCTAACTCTATGTAGTAATGATTAGGTGCATTACCTTACTTTCTGCTTGCTATAGAAGTTTGCTTATTATTTTGCTGCTTTACCTTATCTTGCTTTAATTTTTTTCACTGTATCATGATTCTCATTATTTTATCACTTTAAACATAAGTAAAAATAAGTTTACTTTTTTTTTAATTTGGTGCCTGTGTCCTTTGTGCTAACCCTGTCAATTGACAAAACAGTGTTCCATCTAAAAAAATGGTTTATGTGAGCAGGTTTCTATTCCTGCTCATACATTAACAACAATATCTTTTCAGTTCTAGTTGTTTACTCTTGTGCAATTCCCATCATAGCTACTACGAGTAAGGAGCTACTGTGAACAGTGAAATCGAGGATATGGAAACATTAACACAATCAATAAAGTGGGAAACAGGAGATTAAGAGAAGTCTGGCACTTTTTTTTTAAATTTTATTTATTAATTTTTTACACTTGAGGTTGAGTCCTTGGAGGTGATAGCGAAATGCTGTCTTGGTGACCTCCCATAGTCTTTTCCCTTGAAAACACTGTCTGCTTGATGCAAAAATGCAGACAGTAATAGAACAATCAGTATGCACATAGAATAATCAGTATGCATTTTATTTCTGTAGTAACTCAGATATTATGTGTATCTGCCCACATTTGCTATCCATAACGCTTACACTAATGTTTCTCAAATCATGGATAACATTAATGCAGTTAGATGATCACTTTCTCCCCCTTTTCATGTCTCTTAGATTTGTTTATGGCATTTTGCACACCTTTAGCTTCCTAAGGTCCTCGCTACTAGGAGTTATTATTTACACCAAGGTCTGAACTTCCAAAAGCATCCTACAATTTTTGATGGACATAAAAAGGAATTTTTTCCTTTTTAATTAATGGACTGTGATGGTTTTGGCTGGGTTAGAGTTAATTTTCCTCATAGCAGCTAGTAGGAGGCCATGTTTTGGATTTATGCTGGAAACAGTGTTGATAATACAGGGATGTTTTAGTTACTGCTGAGCAGTGCTTACGCAGAGCCAAGGCTTTTTGCTCCTCACACCGCCCCGCCAGCGAGTAGGCTGAGGGTGCACAAGAAGTTGGGAGGGGACACAGCTGGGACAGCTGTCCCCAACTGACCAAAGGGATAATCCATACCATAAGACATCATGGTCAGCATATATAGCTGAGGGAAGAAGAAGGAAGGGGGGGATGTTCAGAGTGATGGTGTTTGTCTTCTCAAGTAACCATTATGTGTGATGGAGCCCTGCTTTCCTGGAGATGGCTGAACACCTGCATGATGATGGGAAACAGTGAATGAATTCCTTGTTTGCTTTGCTTGTGTGCATGGCTTTTGATTTACCTGTTGAATTGTCTTTATCTCAACCCACAAGTTTTCTCACTTTTACCCTTCTGATTCTCTCCCCTGTCCCACCAGGGACAGTGAACGAGCCGCTGTCTCGTGTGTACTTGTCAGCTAGTGTTAAACCATGACATGGACATTTTTTTTTAACTTTTAGCCTGATTATAGAGATGGTGTATACAGAATTGTTGTCTGGGGATTTTCAGACATTATCATTAACATCTGGCACAGCCACAGAAGTAATTGGAACTTCACCAGTGACAGGATCCAATGACATCCTCATCATGCTATAAAATCTTGCTCAAAGAAAATGGAAGTTAGACAAATGAATAGTAGGTTGGTTAGCTTAACTTTATCTATTTCCATACAACCTTATCAATTACAAATACTGTGTCCTATGAGCTTTAGGTGACAAAACTGTCAGATACTGATAAAATGCTTCATAATGTCAACTGTCATAGCTGGAAGCAGTTGAACAGTTTTCAAGTATATAAGCCTGATAAGCCTGGAACTTAGTGTTTATATTTACAAGCCAGACCACTTAAGATAGCATTTAACATGTCCAAATATGCTACATCTTCAGTTATGATCTATACTGTATACTAATGCATGATTCATACCATGTCTCAACACAGTAGAAATGCTGCTGCACTCCACTTTTTTAATAATAGTACTGAGACCATGTTTATTTAAATCAAGACCATTTAAATAAGCGACTTAGGTCAATAACTTAAATCACATTTATGTAAATTATTGATTAGGTTTTATTTTATTTTTTAACATAACGTTTATCAAGTGTAACAGCCTTGGTAAAAATCTGCTCAGATCTTGACTTCCTTATTTTCCAAGTCTGAAAACTCAAAATGTGAAAACTGCAAAATCTTGAAAGCTGGTTAAGAACATTAAAGAATATTTACAGGTAAGGAATACTGCATTTCTTTGGAAACTATAATACTTTCAAATGTGAAGAAACCATCAACAGCCCTGTAAAAATCTAGTAACTGTAATTACCATTTTAGGCCTCTCTCAAGCATGAGAAATGAATTTTTATTTTTTTTTAACCACACAGTAGTCCCTGAACATAACCATACAACACCATGTCTTCTGCATCTTCTTTGACACATCCTCTAGTTACCCAGTCCCATGTTTTGTTAGCTACTTCTAAGTACCTTGACTTGGAAAGCTTACACCCCCTGTTCCAATCTCTACTTCCCAAGCTAATGTGCCCTTTTTTGTTTCCTAGCAGGAAGAAAGAAGTACAGAGGTTTTCAGGAGCAGCAGCTGAAAGTCTCTTTTCTCACTCTGGTTGCTCTTACCAGCAAGTGGTTGTCCAGTCAGGGCTAACGTGACAGGAATAATTTGCAAAGATGACATGTCTTACTAGAGTTATGGCCACCCACTTTGCTCCCTTTCTCTGGCTTCCCACACATCTTGTCTGTCAATCCTTTATTGTGCTAACAGAGATAAATAAGAAGCAAACATGAAGTGGCAGACATAGCATTTCCCTCTCATTATAGGAGTCATAAAAATTGAATTTTCAGAGGTGGAACCTGCAGAAGATCTCCATTATTAAGTTTACAATTGATTTTTACAGGGACGGCAATGAGAAGCTGAAATTCACCTTTCCCTTAAAAGCCTGCGATAGGTTTGTCCCGAGGTACTGGTCACCATTTGTATTTTTTTATGAGGTGCAAAAGGACATTTTTCTGCTGCTTTTGGTTTCCCTGGTTACTTAAGCAACTTACTTCTTGAATTTAAGTTTTTATGGTTCATGGCATCACATTACACCAACACGAGCTATTATTGATGTGCCACAGCTTTATGCCTCTGAGAAAAATAAGTAGAAAGAAAAAATCCTTTTGATGTAGCAGTTGCTGAAAATTCCTCCTGAGGTCACTCATCTGAAGAATAGCTCTCCATTTACAGGAAAGAAAGACTTGTCAAGGGATATTTTTAATGCCTTAGATAGTTTCTATGTAAATATTAATTGGTGGATCCTACACAAGCAAGTGCAGCCCTAACTTCTCCCTTGCTAACGTTGAGTAATCCAGTGTGTCAGCACCAGTTGCAGACACATCTAGAAATTTGCACACGCTGCATTCATTACTTTCTCCCCCGCCCCCCGCTACATCACAGCAATATTGTGGACTTCCAACAATTTTCACAGTGAAGCTATGAAAAGCAGAACTTTTAACAGGCATCCACATCTGGATTTTCTCAAGGTAATTGGATGTACATGGGCCAGGGGGAGAGCATTTAACTACAAAGCTGTATACTATGTTTCAGAGGTGAGAGTAAGCATTTAGCTTAGGTACTTGAAAAGAGCATGCAATAATCAGGAGCAGTCCTCCAACCTCCATATGTAGATTTAAAAGGAAGGATTTAAGGAGTATGCCTAGTCTTCTGTACACTAGCACAATGCATATATGTGTATAAATATGCATATAAGTATATATACACTCATGCACATATAAAGGTCCATTAGACTGTGAAGCCTGCATGAGCAGCCAGCCCAGCAAAACCGACATCCCACTTTCAAAGTTGTGTCAGTATGTAGGAAAAAAATGTATTGTAACTGTATGCTCTCAGATGTAAAGCTCTATAGTTGAAATATCAAATCTGAATACCAGGGATATTGTATAGGGACATCAAATAGCAAGGGCCTGTTAGGTTGACCTTTCAAAAAGTATTGAAGTGGAAGGCAGGTGACAGAAGACTTCTGCATCCTTGATGAGGTGGCACCTCCTCACTGTTTCTGGCTCTAAGGGCTGAGATGTGAAGGACTGTGGGTGGGTTTAGAGCACATAACCCCATGGCAATGGCAGTAGGAGGAGCTTTAATAAGAGAAATGTTTGAGTACCTTTGACACCTATTAGTGTAACAATGATAAAAATAGTATTAGATCATGCGAATATGTAGAGAACATTACTATTTATATTCAGACAGTTGAAGCTACCAATGACATGTATGATTTCAGCTGTTTGGTTTGTTTCAACTGTGATGATTAAAATAGAAAAAAATATAATTGTTAATACTGTGCATTAGACATCCTTTCAAGCCACAAATGTACACCCCTATTTCCAACTTTTCCAAAGGGGCAGAACTGAGATTACGGATTTAGGCGCCTGCCTTTAGATGGCCAGTATTGGAAATGATAAAAGACTCACACAAGATCACACGAGTAATTTTTGGTGGATCTCAGATTAGACTCGAGATGATTTGATATCTTATAGTGTCTCACTTCAGCAACTGTTTTACTGAGGTCGCAATGTAAAAAACCAATTTTTGTTGTTGTTTGGGGTTTTTTTGTCAGTTGCAATAATGTGGAGATACCCTGCTTTCTATCAGAAGAGGAGAAAAATGTTGCTACTTAAAAATTGCTAACGAAAGAGGAATGGGTCTTTAGGAAGTCAAAGAAGGACTTTCTCAAACAGATTTCATATTTAAACAGGATAAATTAGTTAAGAATTTTATTCTGAACATAGCTTATCCCTCTAACCTGTTCTCCTGAGAGAAGCTTCATCAGATTGCCAAATCACTGCATATAAGCATGCCAATCTAAATAAGATTACTAGTTCAAAACCAGGGATACACATTTTCTTTCCTTGAGCATTTAATGATTTTTCTTCTAAATAAAAAACATGCTCTTAATATACTGTTAGACTAGCATGTTTAGGATTTGTTGGGGTTTGGATGTTTTTGGGGTTTTTTTTGCATTTTGAAGGTTACTAATACATGCCTGACCTCCAAAGAATATTTTCTTTAATTAGAAAATGCTCCTAGCTAACAGTGTCAAGTCCTAGTTTCAAATAAGGAATGTCTAGTTAAACAACCCAAAGAGGAAAATCTCTTAATCCATAAGTTTAAGCATATCAGTTTTTTTACATAACCAAATATGTACTTAAACCAAATCACTGTCCAATTCAAGGAATAACGAATAATTTACTTGAAGTGAACCTATAAAGAACAGTCTGTTTACCATTTTTTAGCCTGAGGAGTCCCTACTATGAAGAAAAGCAGCACATGCATACAGGCACAAAAAAGGCTTTCACATCTTCCAGTAAACCCCAAAATAAACTGATGAAAAAAATTAATAAGATGCTCTGGGAATTCATCAGATAACTGACACACATGATTTAATGTCCTGCCATGGCCAGCATAAAGGGTCCTAAATTGTCTAACTTAGACTTTCCAAGCTCACTGTGGTTTTTTTGCTGATAAAAGATGTTACTCTCTGGCTGTAATAAGGACAAGTAATTTCAAGTTGAGGATCAGTGGGTCAATGACAAAGAACATTCTGTGCTTCAAGGCTTTTCCGGCCAAATGGGCTAGCTGGTTTAAGGGCAGAAATGTTATACAAGCAGTGTCTGCTGTCTCACAAAACTTGAAATCTTTGGATAGGATAAGACAGTTTCTTCCCAGAATCCCACAAGAGAGTCCAAGACCTATATGTGAGGACAGGTTGTTGTAGGTGACTTTGAAAAAACATTGCTATTAATAATACAGTATAATAAATAGTTTTGCAAGGAAAGGTGTACAGTTACATGGAAACAGAGAACAGCTGAATAGCATTAAATCAACAACCTAGCCTTGTGACTCCACTGGTCCTAATATTTGTGAACTTATGTATCCTGGAGAAAATCTAGCATGTTCTTCCCTTGGCTTGCCTGGATTTGGGGCTCAGGCACCACCCCCATGCCTGCCCCATTTACTTCCACCCCCTCAGCGTAAGGCTAGAGCAGCAGAAATGTGTTTCACTGACAGGCAGGGCCAGGATCGTCTTCCTTTTCACCCTCAGATTGCACCATGACCTCCAAGGGCTAATTCAGATCTGTCCTTGTTTGTTCTTAGCTCCAAGAGGAGCTGCCCTGGCACCTTATGGACGTTAAACACTCCTTTTTACATAAAAATAATAGCTCACACCCTATTCTAGAAATAGCTAATGGACCACGGACAAATTAATGGCAATTATCTGCTTGAGAAGAAACACGAACAATCAAATCCAATATTTTTTCCTTTTATCAGCAAGGTATTTTAGTAGTACAACTAAACAACAGTAGTAGATACTGTAAGTATTTCTGTGACTGGGACAAGGCTTCAGATATGCTTTCCCTGAAAAGTTAATTCAGATTAATTAATTCATGTCCATACCTTAATTTGCCTCAAGTTTGAATTACTTCACATTAAAGTCACACACAGGCAAATATAATTGACTGTCTACAGTTACATTACTTTCGATTATGTCATTACTGGGACTTGGGAGTTCAAATCCCTGGTCTTTGGGGCTGGCTACACAGACCTGAGCCTCTCTCAGAGCCCTTCCTGGGGACTTGTGGGAAGATCCTCCTACCCCTTCAAGTCCAGGGGAGAAATAAGAGAGTGGTTTAACCTGCTTCCTTCTTGCAAAGCAGCCAGCTCACTAGATCAAGCAATATTATCACTTGGCTTTTACCTTTTACCTCAGGTTACATGAGAAACTCCACATATAAAACATAACCACACTCACGAGTGGTTTAAATGCATGAACAGCAACTGGGTTAAAGAAAAATCTGGACAAGAGGTTTTTTGCAGCACACAGGTGAATAATTAGCTTGTCATGGTCACTAAGCAACATGAACATTGGTATCCTCAGGATATTTCTTTAAACATGATCTAATGCATTTTCCATTGGAACTGATTGCTAAAAGTCAAGGCAGACAAGTGAATTGAATATGTCAGCTCAACAGGGGTTTGAGAAACCTCCTATGAAATCTGTAGGCAGTTGCTTCTCAAAATTCCTGAAGGTCCAGCTCTATGCCCCTTCCCTGCCACTGGCATTTTGCTGCACATGAGCCCCTTTGGGTTACAGTCAGTATGTTAGTTCTACTGATGCCTATACATAAAGAACTTATTCATAAATTAAAAGGACTATTGCTTGGAAAACAAAAAACTCTCACTACGAATAGTCAGTAATTTTTATGTCCCTTTATCCGGGATCATTGAGTAAAGTAATTCATAGATTTGTTTCTTAAAAGTGTACTAAAAGTCACTTTAGAAATGAAGAAAAGCACAATTAGTTAACAAATAGATTTTCCAAAGCACAAAGTGAATTTAAATGCCCATCTCTCCATAACTTGGCATAATTGAAATGTCTCACTAGTGGAATGTGCATCAACATATTATAATGGCTCCTGTGGACATTATTTCACTGAAACTGCCCAGAAAGAATTTCAGGGATTCCTTTCTTAAATATACATTTGAAGAAGGGGGGTTTTGTACTTTTTTTTCCCCCTTTTAAATATTTATAATTTCTTTAAATCAAACACATAGTATCTGAAAAATTCCAAAGTTCATCAGTGAGACACTGTCATCCCCCCACTTTTGCTAGATTTGTTTGGATTTACTTCTGAGGCACTGTCTAGTCAGGAAACTATGGATACAAATTAAATCAGTTTAAAAACTGAAACAGCAAAAGCTTAAACTCACATTTAAGTAGGAAGCAGCTGCACTGGGTCAAGATGTCATCGACCTTTGTTATTTGTTAACGCTGTTCTGGGGAAGTCACTGCTTCCACAACAGTGAAACAGTTCGTGGAATGGCATGTGGGAGCATTTCTCAGATGCTTCAGTGCAAAATCTAGTAGTTTAACTTGCCCTACAAAATATACACAAAGAGGCAGAATTTGCCTGCTGTGTCTATGGAGAGCATGTGCATTCCAACAATTGCATGTGGTGGGGAAATCCTTCACAGAAGGGGCAGCAGCATTGTAAAAACACTGCAACTGCCTATGAAATGCTCATATAATATAGTTAAGCCCTTAAAAACAAACAAAAAACCAAAAATCAAACAAACAAAAAAAAGAAAACAAAACAAGCCACCCCCCAAAAACCCAAAGCCTATGAAGACTTATTTCAGCAATTTGAAGGTGAGACCTTTAAATAAATCATTGTTAACTTCAGATAAAATAAAACAAATTGCCATTAAACTGGGACAGCATGAGATTAACATTCCTTTAATCACACTGGTTTTGAGATTGTTTCACCAGTTCAGTTTAAATCAGCGTCACACAAACAAGGTCCAAAGGGCTATAAATTTACAGGGGGGAAAAAAAATACAGCTTTGTCATAAAAAGCATATTGTTGGGCTTCATCTGCACATAATCCTGTACCAGGTGAACTGAAAGTGTATTTTTAGATTAATTTCATTAGCTGTGGTATTGTATCCATAAATCTATGACCTGCATGTCATTTATTCTGCTGGCTTTTTTTTTGCACTACTCTGGCAATAAAAATCAGCCTTGAACCAGGAAGCAAGCATAATTGAAGTCAGTGGAATACCTCATATGCTTACAGCACTTCAGCACCTTTGAGGGCTGGATAAAAGTGCAAAGTGACATAGACCAGAGCAGCACTGTGCTACACACTACGTACATATACGTGGTCCTGGCCTGATGGAGCTTAAAAGACAAGAAATAGAAGATGGCTACAGCTGAAACAGGGAGCACCAGGGAACAGTACCAGAGGAGAAATTGTTCTCTCTGTTCACTCCTGCTAAATAAAAACAAATGAAAAAGGGGATGGAGGAAGAGAGAAAAGACATGTGAAAGAGTATATTATGTGGCATGCTGGCTTCAGGTTGCACCAGGGGAGGTTTAGGCTGGATATTAGGAAAAATTTCTTCACTGAAAGAGTGATCAGGCATTGGAACAGGCTGCTCAGGGAAGTGGTGGAGTCACCATCCCTGGAGGTGTTCAAGAAACGTGTAGATGTGGTGCTTAGGGACATGGTTTAGTGAGTTAGGTGGTGGGGGTTGACGGTTGGACTTGATGATCCTTGAGGTCTTTTCTAACCTTAATGATTCTCTGATTCTATGTAATTCCCTCCACATTTGCAGGACAGGTCAGAGAAAGCACATGTTCATCTGTGCTCGTAATCACACAGTTCAAGCACCTTTAAGTAATTTCCAACAACTTTCTATTGAGCTCAGAAGAGACCAGTTGCAAGAGGAGAGAAGGCAGTGCCCCATGGGACTCTGCAAGGCAGCACCTGTGGCTCAGCAGTCTTCATGCTCTCTGTAGCAAAAGAAAACTGATTTCTATAGTACGTCTCAAATTTGTAAATGGGCCATGACCCCTTGGAATCAACATCTGTCCATACTGTTGTAAAACAGGAGAGTAAAAATACCACTTTGTCAGTAGGAACAGTTTATGGTTCTCCAATGCTAAAAATGTCTTCAGCCAGGGCTACTAATGTAGCTGTATGATCATGTTCAAGGTAACAGCCAGGCTGACAGGTTCTACCTTTGAAATTAAAAAAAAACCCAGATTGTTATAAGACAGAGCTTGAAAAGATTATGCTAATCTCTGGGACCAAGAAACACATCAGGATATTTACAACGCCTCTGAGTGGACTGAAAAAGGAAACAATTCTCATGAACATTTCTGTACAATCTATTTTTTCCCACCACCTCCTATGTACTGTAACAATGCATTCGGTAAAGTAGGTGTTCATCCCATATCTCCTGATCAAATTTTGTTTACTGTCTTCTTTCCCAGACTTCACGTTAGTAATGACCTCCATAAAGATGCATTCAGTTACTTTCAAAAACTAAGCGGGGGTGGTAATGGGTGTACCAGGGAAAGGAGAAGCTGGGTTGGCAGCTGTTGCTTCTAGTCCAGCAGCACATCACAAACTTTAGCCTTTCATGGAGCTTATTGCTACATCTCGACCTTAGGAAGGAAATGAATCACAGATTGGGATGACCCAATTCCAATTAGTCACACCCAGGTCAGCTGCAGCCTTGCTTCTAAATCAGTTCTGAACAGAAGACAATTAAAGGGGAAAAAAAAAAAAAAAAAAAAAAAAAAAGTGTATCTTAAATCTGTGGGAAAAGGAAGTAGAGTCTGCCCTCTATGGCTCAGTCCCACCTGCCTGTCTCAGTGTAAAATTCAAGCAGCTACAGAGCCCAGCCTGCCTTTGCCACAGCAGTCTGCAACATGATGGGATTTCATGGGCCCCATTAGTGAGTTTAAACAGGATGGCTGAACCCCTTTCAAAAACTTCTTTGCTCCTTGCAGTTCTTCTTCACTCTAATCCCATTTTGTTTTTCCAGTCTGCTGGATCAGGTCAGCAGGTAAAATACCCTTTGATTAAGTCCTTTTAGCTAGAAACATCAACATAGTGTAAAAGCTACTGTCTTGAATGATTAGATGTCCTAGGCCACATAGAACCATTTTAATAATATCTGAATTAAAGTTAATAATAACCCACTGTGGGGGCTTGACATGGTACTTTGTAACATCAGAAGTCTCAAGGGAGAATCTTTAAAGAATGAAGTGATTGGAGATGTCTGAGGTTTTGAAATTCCCAGAAGAGAACCTTCCTTTCTTCCTGTGATGGATGATCACAGCAGCACTAAAGCACGACATAGGTATCATTGCTAGAGATGGAAGAAATTACTTTTCACCAAATTAAAGACTTAGATGGCTCATTCTTAATGTCAAAAAAGCTCAAGAACTTAAAACTTTTTTGCATTCAGCTGTTAACAAAATTAATGCTAGTAATGTAAAATAACTTGCAGTAACGAGAGATAATTTACATTCTAAGTGTGGCTAAAATTGTGGACACTGGATCAATTATTTTTAGTGGCCAGCTTTCTGGATTCACTGGCAATTCAGGACAGTCATTTTCAGACAATTAAAAAGGGCATAATGTTTCAAAATGTGAGTATATACCCTGCGGCCAAAAATCCACGGGAATTTTTTATATCTTGCCCCAATTCATCTTTGAAGCATCTCATTTAACACACCAGATTGTTGCTTTCTGACTGTATTAGGAATACACTAATGTTTTAAATAACTGTTTCATATTTTGTGCTCTTTTCATGCAAAACCCATTCAATAACTGAGGTGCATTTGCGGAATTCTCAACCTACCATCAGACTTATGATCTACAGAACTTGAGGGAAGAGTCAGACTATATGTTCACATATATTTTAATTTTCTTTACCTAGTATGAACTTTATATTACTAGGAATCTAAATTAGCACTTTGTTTCTTGGTTAGCAACTGATAGGAGTGACTGCACTGCCTAAAGGTTCTCTAACTCTTTGCCAGGTAAAAGGGTGATGTGACAGTTCCCAGAATGCATCTGCATCTATTTTAGGAGGTATTAAGATGGTATATTAAAATGTATGGACATATAGAAGCATGGATAAAGAACAGGGACCATTGACTGGACCATCAGTCACACTCCTGAACACGTCAAGACCCTCAAATATAAGAGTGTAGGTGAGGGAAAATGACCACTCATTGGTGTCAAGTGGTACCCTCTAGCTATTAGCAAGAAGTGGGGGCTGAGGCAGCTTCCGTAAGTTCACCTCCTCTTTATCCCACTCCTTGTTTATTTTTGGAGTCTACATTGCTTGCAGCTGTAACAGGGGATGTTGAAAAGGAACTACCAGATTCAGGGTGGTTTTCCCAACTGACAAGGGTCATGCTTGCCAGTTATGAGGACAAGCAGACTAAACTGGGTGAAAGGAGAGAGCTGTAGGTGTCTGCACCTCCTGATTCATTGAGAAGACCTTGAGAGGAGGTGCTACAGGGCAGTACAAGTCAGAATCACAATCTTAAAGATTAAGCTGAAGGCAGAAGATGGTGGTCTTTCTCAAGCAATTGCAAAATCAAGAAAGGGTACCTGCTTTTTGAGCTTGATCCTGTGAAAAAAGATGAAGCAATGACTGAACCAGCCTGAGAACCCAAAATGATGCCATCAACTCAAGGTGAATCATGAAGAGATGATGTCAGCATACTCTCCAAACCACCGCCTGCTACAACAAAGATCCAAAGACCATGCAAATCAAGGAATGAATCTTTCCTCAGATTTTAAGGAACTATTTGTATCCTTCTCTTCCAACAGGGTGGAATATCATCCACTACCATTCTCTCTAACACTTGTCAAGTTCTGAGCATGTGTCTGAATTTGAGCACACACAGACAAGCTCTTATGAAAAAGACATCTGTCACCATTTCCTAAACTTAAAAGCCACGCACTTCCTACTCTCAAAATTGCCAGGCATCTGAGAGTGAAAGATCCAGCAAAGGCCATGCTGTATTTCACAGGAGGAAGTGAAATCAGCTAACTGCTATGGTATCCAAAAGCAAGTAAACTGAGAAGGGCCGCATCAACCATATCGTATTCAGTGTATAGATATCCAGGAGTCTAAATTTGCTTCAAGTACTTGAGGGTAAACAAGTTGGGGTTTGATGTAAAAAATGTTTAATTAATTCAGTCAGTCATTTTGCTGTAAATGTTCCTGTAAAAGGTTTATCATTAAATGGAAAAGCATCTTCTCTGGAGGTTAGTATTTTACAGATCTGTCTTCATGCTGTGTTACTTTCACTACATTATTATTGACTGTATTAATTTGATGTCTTAGCCTATGAACAGATGTCCTCTATTTCTCAATCAATCCATTGATTTTCAGACAACTGCAGTTGTGACTGTTACTTGCTCAAAATAACGATTAGCATATCTGAACTTTGTGATACATTTGCCTGATTTTAACTGATTTTCTAGATTAAGAATGATTTATTGAAAAAATAATCATTACATTCAGAGATGCTTTCTTTTCACCATTTTTAATTATTTTAGACCTCTAGAAAAAGATCAGCAGAACAAGAAAGGCTGAGAGCTGCTGAGAATTACATTTAAGTCGTATCTTTTTAATCTCATAAGAATAGTCTCAAGTACCTGCAGAGCTGTTCTGAACTAGCATCAGCCACCAGCACTGTTGAGCCTTGTTACTAGTTGAGCTGAAAGCATCTTTTCTGAAAACTTCCAGGGAAATTCAGTACAAATCCTCTTTGTTTTGCCAGAACAAATGAAGTGTGGAATAGATTAAATGGACATGTTTCATAGTCTTAATATGCTGATGGGAGGAGAAGGGGAAATTTCATTTGATGAATAAAAGTGACTGAATGACACATAAAGTTTACTAGTTTATTTGTCAGGAGGGGTTTCTTTGTTATGGTTACATAGACCATAACAGTGTCTGAGACCCTTGGACAGATTCATTTTTCTTTTAAATAATTACAGATAACAAATCTACAAACTAAGAACCTTTTTTTTTTTTTTGCACTGGATAAAGCTGTTCTACCTTTCCCAGTTCTGTGAGTTAATCCACAGTCAAACTTGTAGCCAGGTGCTGAAGGAGAACCTGAAATTGGTAAATGCTTAGAAGGACCTACAAGATTGTAGGCAAAGAATGGAAGAGCACATGGGAAGAAATGAAGAACTCATCAGTCTGAGCTGATCCAGCAAAGCACATTATGTCAGATTAAGAGGCAGCTGGGCATTGGTAGGACAGTCCTGCCATTTAAAAAAATTTTAAAAAAAGTTTTTCTGGTATATAATGAATGAAAAATTAAGAAAAACTGAAAAATATCCTAAGTGTATAATCATGCTCATATGAGAATTGGGGTCCCTGGCCGAACTATGTAGTCCAAAAAGTGCGCACATGCCCCCACAACCCTTCCCTCTATGCAGACAGAGCTTGGGGACTGAACTCCTTCCTCCTCCCCTTAAAATAAAAAGTGTGGGGCAATAAAGACTTCCAATCTCAAAAAAAAAAAAAGTTTTTTGTTTAATTGTTTCAACAAAGCTAGGAGAAAATGCAACTGCCTGAATAAGGAAAATTTGTTCCATTCCAACTCACCTAAAGCCTCACTTCAGATCTGCTCCTTGCTGCATGTAGGTCCCCTGTCCCTTTCCCTGTCACCTTCGTCACTCTCCTGCTCCAGGTATCCTGCTTATGTCTCCCTCCCTGCTGCCTTCAGCCCAGACTGTTCTGTCGAACAATGTATGCTCATCTGCTCTCAGAAAAGAGACCTTTCAGAGGGTTTAAGCTGATATGAAATGGAGAAGCCGTGGTGCAGTGAGTGAGCAGCATTCAAACCGACTGCCAAGCCTCTTTGACAGAGTAAGCTGATATATTTATACAGCAAAATAATGACAAATTCAAGTTGTTTACACTCTATTGGAAGCATCCCATGCATTATTTAAATCTGTTGTGCTCCCATACCATAGAATAAAACAGTAATTTGTCATATAATTAATTTTTGCCTTAAGTACCTCAGTTTGCAAATGCATATATTTCAGTCTGTAACCAAGCCCTGAAAAAAAAAAAAAAAAAAAAAATCTCACTCAGTCCCCTAATTTTTCATGGAAAATATAGTAAAAGAATTTTTTAATGATCTTTAATCTGCACATGACCCAGTATATATTAAATCTTCCTTCTGGTAGTTGTAAAATATACAGCTACCTATTTACACAAATGGGATTCTGAGAACCTCATTTTGATTCTATCATGCTTTGAGTCTCCCAATACAGAGTGTTTTGTTGGTTTTGTTGATGGTTTGGTTTTTTTTTAATTTCATTTTTTGGTGGTTTTGGTTGGGGGGGGTGCGTTCTTTTTTTTCCTTTTTTTTTTTTTTTTTTTTTTTTTCAGATAAGAAAGTGCCTAGTTGCCACTGGGAAAGATGTAAATTTAGAATCTGGAAGGGAAACAATTTGGAGGAAGATCTTAGTTGGATATATTATATTTCTCTCAAGTTTAAAAAATTAATAAATATCTTCTAACATCTAAATTAATCTCATGGTAAAAGAAAAAAAGATCAAGACAACTAATACCATTTTCTAACAGGTTCCCTGTTTTACACCAGCCACACTTGTTCCCTGAAAAACAACCACTTCCAAGATGAGGATTCAGTCCCCCTGCTTTCAAAAATCATGTGCAAAAAGAAAGAGGATGAGGTCCCAACTTTAATGCACCAGGTGAAAAGAAGTTATATGTAATTCATTGGAACAGGAAGTGTAGAAAAGTATATATACAACTAAAATTTTAAGGTGGAATTTAAGCAGGATGTAACTACCAAAGCTGAAAATCAAAGACACCTAATATCTTTTTTTTTAGTAAAGAAATTCACCATGTAGTAATTACTATAATTTAACAGAACCTTAGTTTACTTCTTGAAACAAGCTGTAGGCAGCTTTAGCAAACCAGCAAGCCTTTCCATCTTCTACAAAACATCTCATGCACTTTGTCATTCTGTATTTAAAAATATCTCAAATTTACTAAGGCTAATCCTTAGCAAAGCTGACTCCTTTATATTTCATGATAACCTACATAAATACTTCTATGAAACTTCTCTTTTGGATGTACATAATCAAAGTGTGGACAGTTTTCTACTTCATGAAAGATACGAAGTGGAACTGTTTGTTGAAAAATTCTGGTTTTTTGCTATCCTAACATTTTGCAGAAGGTGACCAATTTCCTGTATTGCTTGTCAAGGAAAAGGTCTGAACAATGTATTTTAAAATTCTCAATTCATTTAGATAACATATTTAAATATTGAATTTGTATAGTTTATACATTTTAGGTTCATGCCAAAATTCAAAACAAAATCTAAATATGTACTTATTACAATCATATATCTCATGAAATTCAACTGTATTTCAGTCTATTATCAAAATAAATATTCTGACACTTTCATATGTATTTTTGTATTTTGTTTCCATGGGAAAGTCCTACAAAGATCGTTTTTCCTGCCTTAAGAATGAAAACAAGAATTAAAATGCCACACTTTTCTCCGGAAACTTTACTTGGCAAATAAAAGGGACTGAAAGGCACATATACACAGACAATCAGCTGTTTCCCACAATGCTTCTAAGTATCTCTTACAGATGAATAAAGCAAGGCTCAGAAAAATTATGCAGTTCGCCCATGTTTAACAAGCAAAATCAGAAACAGAATCCAGGTGTCACAGATTCACAGTCCCACAGTCAGAATGCATGTTTTGGTTGATAAGGTTCATCAACATCTATTTAAACCTCATGTCACTAAAGCAGCCACTCTTCGAGCACCTCTTTGACGAAGGGGTATAGAAGAAACTTCTAAAATTAAAGGCAGCCAAACCTGCTTTTTGCCATTTCTTACCACTTTAAGTTCTTGTGTAAGTGTTTCAAGAGTGGAATCAAAGATTTCATTGCCATTCAAAGCAGTTTTCCTTCCCAAGTTACTTCAGACTAAGTGTACATGCTTAATATTTCCCCCCCCAGACATTGATACTTCCCTTGTTTGGGGCATAACTAATTTTGCTGTTGCTTCTTGTCCTTTATTAAGCTAGCTGGTACATTGGATGTCTATCATTACAGTCCAGAATTTTGCTATTTAAAACAGTTCAAACACTTTGAGGGTGGTCTGTCTATGGGCTTACATGTATCTCTCTCTACAGTGGTATTTTTTTAATCCAGCATTATGGTTCCTAACTCTTTGTCTACAACCCTTCTCATTTGCTTAGATCACTATTTGGTTTCTTGTAAAGAAAACAGCATAACAGAATCCACTTTGTCTAGGGGATTTTCCCTGTTGGTTTGACTAATTCCACTGAAGACTGTGGTAAAACTCCCACCAATTTCCCACCCCAAAGGCTGGCTGAAGTATGGCATCACCCTCAAACTCATGGCCAGCGGAATTCCCACACATCAGGAAGCAGGCAGCCCAGGAAGCTGTCAGAAACCAGGTGGATTTCAGTGCCCAAAGCCACTAATTCAGTTTCAACATACATCAGAACTCCCTTATGAGAAAAGTTCAAGAGATTAGTACTATTTCTTGCTTGTCAGGCAGCTAAGAACATCTGAATTTAGCCACAAGGAAGCTATACAAGCTTGCAGTTAAGCTTTTAGTGATAGTTTTCTTCCAGAGCAGGAAGATAAAACTGCCTGTGTAAGAATTCCTCCAGAGTTCACTTCAGAGGCAACAAAGACGGCAGGACACTCTTATCCATTAAATGGCTGAAGTTGAACAGATGGAAAGAGAGCAAGCAGCAAAGCCATGACTGAAGGCAATCACGAAGTCACCTTGCTCTTCTGTCAGGAGTCAAACAACGTGGCCTTTTCACTCTTAATCCCTTCAGACCCTGACAATTTTACTGATGAAGCAGCATTGTGACAAGCTCACTAGTGACATTTCATCCCAGGAAGGGAGATGGATGAAGCATTGAGCAGTCATCTGGTGGTAGACCAAAGCTGCTTGACTAAAAGGACCCGTGAAATATTGCCCCACTAACAAGAGCAACTATCATGAAGGCAGTCCTGGGAGAGCCAGCTTTTGTTACAATTACATTGTGTCAGGCATCTAGTTGATAATCTCTAGTTGTCCCATCTTCTTCAGGGGTACTACATCAATTCACATCAACAGAGAGTCTTACCCATTCATTCTGAAGCAGGGTTTTTCTCCATCCAAAATGCTATCTGGAGTTTAACTAAAATAAAATGCCAGTTAAGTATGAATGCCAGATGCCAAAGTGGCATGACTCTGTCTTCCAGCAATACACAACAGCAGCTCAAAGTTTCAATTAAGGAATTCATTAACCCAGAAAAAATAATAAAAACCATGCATAATGAACAAAACAAACTGGTTTAAGTACATTTTTTGTATAACAATGGTTTCAGCTTCTGACTAAAACTGTGGTGCTCAAACGGTCTTTAATTAGTAGCAGAAGAATGTCACTGCTACCAGTGTGAGCAGCACTCAACACCTGTAAGACTTCGATGTAAGACTGACATTGAGTTCTGTACAGAAGCTTAGAAACCTCCATTCTCCATTTCTTCAGAAAAGAAGGAGATCCTGTTCTCCAAGCAGTTCTAAATGCAGGTAACTATTGCTTATAGAAATCAGTAGCATTTATACTGAAAAAAATAAACCCCACATAATTCACTTGACCAGTGTGTCCTTATGAACTATGCTGTTCATGTTATATGTCAAAGCAATTCTAAATTCTTAGTAGACCAAAATATTTCTGGAGAATGCTAAAACACTTAAATAAATACATGTGCATTGGCTAAGATGCAACTCTCATAGAATGCAACTTTTTCAAGTTCTTCGACACCATCCTTGCTCATTCAAACAGCACTTACTCATTTAAACTACTTTTGTATTACACTTATATTACAGCAGTATCTAGAAGCCCTGGATGAGACAAAGATCCCCTGGTTAAAGGAAAAAAAAAATATATATATAACAGCAGACACTCTCCTAAAAAAAATAATGTAAATAGATAAGATGATAGGAAACTGAGACCCAAGTTCTGTACAGAAAACAGATACTTCTCAGCCTTGTGGCTCTCAGGATCTACCACTGTTCCATCACAACCAAAATGATGTACAGCTCTGATGATTCCTGTGTATTGAAACTTGGCAAGAAGGTGACTGAACATGATTTATTGGAGAAAGTGTAAGTTCTCTAGCTTGTCTCAAAACAGACCTCTAAAATGAACCATAGCCAGCAATACGTAGATCAACCTAGCAGTTCTAGAGTGAAAATCTCCAAAGTAAGCTGGTAATTGTCTTATAACATAAATGGCAGACCAACACTCAGGCATTTGTGTACGCTTGCATTCTTAGTTCTAAACCACACAACTACTGGGAAAGACCAGATAACAACCATATACTGAAGAGAGACTGCTGGAGACCGAGATGAAGTCTGTCAGAAGAGATGGGCAGCCTGTCCATATCAAATGGGAAAAGCAGCCATCACTAAGCTCTAAAGTGAGAAAACAATCCTCATAAGACCTATTAAAAGATGAAGAAATTAAAGGTCTACTGGAACAAATCAATTAGATAATGAAATTCTGGAACTAAATCAAAACTGAAAGGGGGAGGAGGGGAAAAAAACAGTGAAATGAGATCAAATAACAGCTGTGGGATGCATGCTGTAGAAAGTAGAACTGATTGAATATCCTCAAGTCAGACACAGAATGAGGCAGCATCTGGCAGAAAGAGGGAGAAGAGCAGTGGGAAACCAGAACAATAAGATCAGGGAGTTTGTGAAGGCTGGTTGGATGATGCTGTATATCAGAATACCCAGATGGGCTGACTATACAGATATATTCAAGCTCAAATATATCCAGCCCATTTTGAAAGCAGAAAGCGAGCCTTACCAGAGGAGGAAGATAAAGAAGTGAAAGGCAAGGAATTCATGAGATATGAAGCAGCAAGTTAACACAAGATATGAAGCAACAAGATAACAACAGGAAACCGGGATGGAGATCCTGTTAATATTAAGTGGGATAATATTTATTCCCAGAAGGATTGAAGTTTTATAGTGATAAGAAATACAATAAATATGGCCCACTGTAGATAAGGACTGACTTGCCTCAGAGTATCACATTTGTTGTTATGTAGTATAATCTCTATATCCTTTAAGCCTAAAATTCATTTTCCATTACCATGGAAGTTCACGGGAAAGCATTCAGAGTCTACTTCCTGGACTCATCTTGGAGAAGGCATCCTCCTGGTGAGGGGAAGGGTACCATGCAAAATGTTCAAGAATTATTTTCCAAAGAGAGATGTGGTCCCTGTTTCTTAAAGATACTCAGATACTTATTCATGTGCGTCACAGAACCTCTTTCATAGGCTAGGCTTCCTAAACCCCCCGAACATTTTAGTGAAATTAAGGCTATGAATGGTTAATTACTTTTAAACAGGACTTTGGATGACAATCTTACTAAATTACTTTAAAAAATGAGATGACAGTAAGTTCTGACTTTCTAACACCAGTAGGTTAGATTGTACTTTTACACTTCTGTAAGGATTTATCTGTGTGTACAGAATGAGCTGGAATAACCCTAAACTATGATGTCCTAAAACAATGAAGCTAACACAGTGATAGCATAATAGCTAGCATCATCCCTTCCCTTTCTCTCCAATTTACTTCCCATTTTTATCCAAAATTATCAGAGGAACGGAAGTCTGAAAGACACTAAGGTTCTTAGAAGTTTCAGGAATAACAATGTTTTAGTAGGAAAAAAAACAAAGAAAAGAGCTGAACTGATGTGAGGGGAGCACACAAACTTGAGCTAAACAGTTAGTACTCCTGTTATTTTTCCCACAGGTAGGTCATGATCAGCTGTAACATACATTGCTTCTTGCCCAAACTGTGAGAAGATAAAGGAGGAAGATGGGGGTCCTC
>NW_010103413.1:2144-11424 GCF_000699245.1 Pterocles gutturalis | reverse complement strand
CACGATTCTCATGACATCCCAGCCAGATCTTTCACAAATGAGAAACTGTTGTAGTGAAAAAACAATGTAAAATGCAGGATCTGTAGCAAAGACTGATTTCTTTTCTTTTGCTTCACTGATCCCAGTAGTGTTTACCTGAAGTATCACATTATTTTTATTCCCTGGTTAAAATAAAATTATTTATTTTAATCCAAAAAGCATCACTTAAATATGCAGGTGGAATAGGTCAGACGGATGTCAGCAGAAAATGTTTAACCCTAATGCTAGAGTTGTGTTCTTCCACAGACTGTAAAGTAAAAGTTGCAGCTAAAATTATTAAAAGAAATTAGGAAAGTGAAGCAGCTGCCAAAGAGGACAAAGTCTCTTCCTCAATTGGTAAAGGCTGTGGCCTTCAGGGGACAAAATTGCCTTTAGTACAAATGCGTGTCTGCTGAATTCAGAGCTGCAGAGCACTGAACACAAAAGCATTTTACTTTGAAAGGTGTCATATCAAACAAACTATATTTGTCATGTTAGAGATTAAAATGTTTTATAAGATTAACAATTAGGCAATAGACATGGAAGGTACTAAGTAATCTTCTATCTCTGTACTTTACTTGTCCTTTGTTATCAGCTTGTACAAATGCTGAAGACCAATAACTAGTATCACAGCCTGAAGAGAAAAAAAAAATAAACCCAATATAAAAATGGTTGTAATGAAGTACATGGCGCATACACTCCATGTTACTAGAGTAAATGGGAACTCAGCATTTAGGTCTGTGAGTTCCTGCAATTTTACCACACATTCATCATCATTTCAGCATCAGACTTGGACAATTTCATGTTATATTTAACATATTGCAGCCTGCATATATGAGTTAGAGTATCCCACTTACAACACTTACATATGAAAAGAGAACATTACAAATGTCAGGGGATATATATACCCTAAATTATTCTTTTTATAGTATCAGTTTGTGTCTCTCACTATCATATTTTCATGGTATGAGACATACTGTATATTTCCATTGGTTTAGAGTTGGAGACTAGACTTGTGCAATCTTTACTTACTATAGAATCATAGAATGGTTTAGGTTGGAAGGGACCTTAAAGATCAACTAGTTCCAACCCCCCTGCCATGGGCAGGGACACCTCCCACTAGACCAGGTTGCTCAAAGCCTCATCCAGCCTGGCCTTGAACATGTCCAGGAATGGGGCATCCACAGCTTCCCTGGACAACCTGTTCCAGTGTCTCACCACCCTCACAGTAAAGAATTTCTTTCTAATATCTAGTCTAAACCTGCTTTCTTCCAGTTTAAATCCATTACCCCTCGTCCTGTGACTGCATGCCCTTGTGAAAAGTCCCTCCCCAGCTTTCCTGCAGGCCCCCTTCAGGTACTGGAGGGCCGCTATACGGTCCCCCCAGAACCTTCTCTTCTCCAGACTGAACAAGCCCAACTCTCTCGGCCTGTCCTCACAGGGGAGGTGCTCCAGCCCTCTGATCATCTTCTTCATCTGTAACTGTCTCACTGTAGGGTCTTAAGCTACATATTCCCCTTGGTGTCTGAGTTTGTCCATCCAATGAAGCCAGTGCTACAAGAACATGCACATTGGGAACAGCAGAAGCATTTGGAAGGTGAGGGGAGAAGGTTTACTTATGAGCTGGTGCAGTCCAGCATTAGGTATAAAGTTCTTCAGTAGAAATCTTGCTTACAGAACAGGGATATAAAGTATAGGCAGAGCAAATAAATATGTGTGCTGTGGAAAACTAGATTAGGAAGGATACTTGATAAGTTATTAAGGGACTTAGCTAATATGTTCTCCCTCATTGAGAAGAAAACTTAGCTAATATGTTCTCCCTCATTGAGAAGAAACCCTGATACCACACCAGAGTACTTAAGCACTCTTGTGAATGCAGAATTGGATTCTTTCAGGTCCCTGTTATACGTATTTCCTTTTCCTTCACGTAGAGTGTGCAGGGCTGATTGTGAATGATTAAGGACTATAGGAACAAGAATATTGCAGTTATGGGCAAGGTTCTGTCCAGTGTGAACAGTGAGGGTCTACCCAAGTTGCCTTTCCTCCACTGTTAGAACTTCCTGAGGGCTATGAAGCTGAGCCAGAGAAAAAACGGTTACAAAGAGCTTAGTATTTTCAGCAGAAAAACATGACCACATTGCATGCAATCATATATTCTAAAGGGCATATTTCATTTACTGTTAAAGCTCTGAAAAATCAATCTCTGACTCAGAAAAGAGGACCACCTTTCTCACCCCAAAACTGCAGAGAAACTACAGTGATAAATATTCCTTTTTTTGTTCAGGGAGTCCCTGTAATTTAATGGATATATCCTTTCCCTCTCTCTTTCAATTACCTTTGCTTCAGCTTCAAGTGAGTCCTACATGTGAGCTGTTCAAGGCACTGGAAGTCTAACAACAGCACAAAAAAGAGACAGAAGGTCTCAGGTAGGCGGAGAAGAAAAGGCAGATGTGGCTTGACAATGAGGAAATAGGGTTTCAGGACACGTAAACTCAGGACAGCTAAACCGATACTGTATCCCTGAGAAACAGAAGGAAATCCCACACCAGTCAGAGAACAGCATTACTGAGTCACTAGAGCACATATGAGTGACTTTAATGCTGGTATTTCAGAACAGGCAAACTGAAGTCATGAGAATATGAAACACCATCTGAGAGGAGGCATCCTGCACGAAATGTGAGGAAATCTCCATATAAATAGCTAGGAGGCATGTCAGGAGCATGACCAGCAATGCTGGCTGGAGTTCAAAAGCTTCGGCTCCACATCACAAAATGCATCCAAGTGTTACAAACATGTTTGGTCCTGTGTATGTATCGTAAGCTAGTTTTACATTAAAATTCCATGATTCTCACCCTTTTAATAATGAAATCGTGGCCTCCAATGGCAACTACCACGTGATGTCCTGAAGAGCTCTGCTGTCATTTTGACACCCCTGTGAAGTGTTACCTTGACAGACGGAAATCTGAAAACCAGGGTCTGCATGCTTAAGGTGATGCTACAAATTACAGCTTCCCAAAGTGACTCTTGCACTACTGACTAAGATATCTCTCACTGTTGTAATGGAAGAAGCAGCACTTTTATTTTGTTCTTGTTTCTTAAACGTTATCACTGGAGAGCCTTCATAAGCCAGTTAGAGTAAATTAGCAGAGCCAGAAAAGTGGACAGTATCAAGCCCAGAGCAAATTACTGAGTGCTCTACAGCCCTCTTTCATTGCATTTGAAAAGAAGGGTGATTCAAACATGATTTAAATGATAGGCAGAACAAATTTCTGTAGACCCAGACAGCTCAACTGCAAACAAGGCTTTCTGGGCAGGTGGCATGGTAACTGATAAGAGAAGGGAAAAAGAAAAACAAGACAGTCAATATGTGAGGCTAGATCTTGATAATCCATCTTAACAGTGCCGGAACACCTTTCCCAAGGCCTGATTCTCCATTGCTTCATAATAGCAAATTCTTGCATTACTAACAAATGCAATTTAATAATAAGCTTTACAGCACCAAGTGTTTCTTCTGAAATGCTGGGCACTGATATAAAAAAGACACATAATAAATTCAGCTTCTCCTAAATGACAGTAACTTGTTGTAGGACAGCAAGTGTCTGTCCTACAATTCAAATAAATTATTGAAAAAAAAAGAGCTGTCTGAAAATTCAGAACAACTCCTTTTGATGAGAAACAACTAAATAAACCTTCAAATACTGTTTTCATCCTGGGGTGAAATGGAAGAGATTTCTCCCTCTTTCTTTTCTGCCTCTCCCCGAAGAAAAAAGGTGTATGGATACTTAACTCACAGTACCCTGAAGGAAAAATAACACCTTCTGGCCCTTTCTTCCACACTGCAAGTAACCATCTGTATCTTCCAAGGCTATGCTTGGAGACTGGGATGCTGCCAGACAAATATGAATTTGTTATTAATGAACAAAATCCTGCTTTCAGGGTTAGAATAGACAGAATTAGAGTGTAAGGATATGGACAGAATCAGGGCGTGAGATAAATCTCAGTTCCAGTTTGTTTATATCAAAAGGCATGGCTATCTGCAGGACTCCTCCTGCTGTCTTCATTCAGCTTGGCAACCTTACTCTACAGCTTGCTGAGCTGCCATGTAAGTGCTTATCTCTGAGCATGAGCATGGCTGGCTTATGGCAAGCTGCATGACTGAAGTTAACCATGTTCTTAAAAATCCTATCAAGTACTCTCAGAGTAAATAAAGATAATTATGCTTTGGGATTCACATAACAAACAGTTTCTATTATCTTCTTGAGAGGATTAATTCTTTAACACCAGCATTTGCAGTTCCCTGGCAGGAGATGATGGCCAGGCCTCTGAACTTCCTTAATGAGGATAAAGGAAGGAAACAGTACAGTTTCTTGAAGCACACACTTCAACAATACAGCCATTTCTGGCACCATTGTGCATGGCTAAGAGTGTGTTTGTAGATAAAAGAGGTCCAGGACATGGTTTCAAATACTGACCATGCTACTTAAACTGTTAACATGCTTTCTCTCATACAGTCCCTGGGAATGGTGGGTGGCAACAAGAGCCAGACATGGTTCCTAGTAGGCAGACTGGGATCTTTTCAATCTGTTTTGGAAAGGAAGAAAACCTAGTTGCATAGATGTGAGCTGTGCCATGCTATTTTGCATAAGATGTAGAACAGATCCCCTCCATTTTACACAGGGGCACAGCTGTATATTGTTTTCTGAAACCTAGAATGTATTCATGTAAAAGGATAACGGTAGCTACAATAAGTTGTGAGAGAATGATATAGAAACACTTCTCACATCTGTTCTGTGTTTCAGTTATCCAAGGTGCATGTTGCACTTCTCCTTCCTACTCACCCTCCCATGCCCTCCAGAAAAGAAGACCTGGACAAGCCAAAACCCTAAATTTTAGGTTGTAGTTTGAAAACAAGTATGGAAGCCTATTGTTTGAAATCTGTCTAAGGTAGTTGTAAGAAACTTCAAAAAGAGAGAGAGTATTAATTAAAGCTGAATTCAACTGTAGCTAAACCAATCACTGTTTGATTCTAGGAATATCTATTTAGTTGACTGCTACACCTGGAGTTGTAAAAAGTTTTCAGAGTATGAAGCCACAACCAGAGGCTAGAGTCATCTTCCACTCAACACTATTACCCAAGGATTTACCTAGACCAATACCATTAGCTTTGATTTTCAAAAAAGTTTTTGGACAATCAAGTCTACTCTTTGTGGCAGTATAAAGTGTACCTCCATCCATTTCCTTGGAAATCCAACCCTCATCACTCAACCAAAGCTGCTCTGGTTTTAGACTCGGGGCATGCACCAGAGGCATTTCCTGGTGCCTCCAGTGTTGAGGAAGAATGTTTTCTTGGGTATGTTGCTCTTAATTGCTCCAATTCAAAGGATTTCAAACATCACTCTACAGAAATAGCAAAAAAAAAAACAAAAAAAAAAGTGGAAAAGATTACATTAATTATGTACTTAGCTTGAACTAGTTACTCCTACTAATTGTTGCATTATGAACTGTCACTGCTGCTGCTTTTTCTCACAAAGAGCTATAACGTATCTTCTTTTCTACCCCAAATCTCCTCTTCTTCAAAGAATGAAGTCATCTCACTACCACACCCACTCTGGCTGCTTTGATTCTACCACGTCATAGGTTTTTGCTCCATTCCAGAGAAAGGGATTAAACGAGAAATAAAAAGCTATGAAAAAAAAACAACCAAACTCTAGAGCCAACAAGGGAGCTTGGAGCATCAGAAAACTGAAGAGTTGTCAGTAGAACAGTTCAGCAATGGTTTTAAAGATAAATATAACAGCATGGTCAGCTAATAATTCAGGCCCAAGTGGAGATGTTTTCTCTTTCTCATGGGTTGGAATGGGGTACCAGGAACCTGGTTCCCAACACTGTCTCAGTATTTCTGGAGAGACAAAACTCAATGACTGGACTGAAACATTAAGCAAACCAGAGAGCATTGTGTGTAGACCCAAAACCTTTCCAGGCATGTAGCCATCCACGTAGACAGAGTCTGCAGGGACATAGGAAAACTGACATCTACCCTCAAGCAGAAAGATTGCCAATCTCATGTTGAGAAGCCAACACAGGATCTGTCCTTTGTCTCATCAAGCTACTGTGTGCCCTAAGCATGCTAGTCCATAGGCGCTAAAGCCACTGCACTGAGTTTTATTACAATGAGGAATAACAATATTACAACACAGCAATAACACTGTAGATTACTACTTGCATAGCAGACAGCCTTGCGTAAATATACTGAGAGATGGGTTCTTCCATGCAGAATTGTATACATGGTATTCAGTCAGTCAGACACCTTACACTTTCTGTCATTTAAACATACACTGCTTTAAAATAAAAGAAAAACAAAACAAAACAAAAACACCAAAACCAAAACACAAACAAAACAAACAGCTTTCTAATATGTCTTACTGCTCAACCAAAAGCTCTAGGCTCACTGCTGAGCATGGCGTTACAGCACATGTTATAAAGAAAGGCAGAGCAGATATCCGAAGTTTCATTGCTTTCCTGCCTTAAAAAAAAATCAACTCTCTCATCCCCACCAATGACACCATAGTTATCCCAGTTGCTGTTTTCTTTATAAAAAGATATTTCTTTTCTTTTCCTCATGCTCAGGCATGTTGGAGGCTGCCATTCTTATGATTCACCCCTTCTCAGCTCACCTCACCACTGATAGTGATCTCTCTCCCAATAATGGGAATGGAGAGGGTCTGTATGCAGCTACCAGCAGACGCACTGTTTCAGCAGCTTAGCTCAAAGAGCTATGAAACTCCAAATGTCTCCCTCCAGCAGAAGGGGAAAAAGAGAAAAATCATCTACTTACGGCTGACAATTCAAAGGTCAATGAAAATAATCTCATTTACTTCCATGGGTTTTGGATGAGACCAACAGAGCTTTATTTTTAAGTATGAATGGATCTATTGCTGGCTGCTTAAAACATAGCATGACTGACTCCTCGTCCGTGGGACAATACTCATCCCCCACCTTTGTTGCACTTTGACAATGAAAGGCCTTTTAAAAGTTTTGTTCAGTACACACTCATTTTCCCCAACACACTGTAAATACTTCTGGAACAACATTTCTTTCTCTTCTGTGGTAAAAAAGGCTTCAGTTTCCCTTCCCATAGCCCTCCCTTGTACAGCTGAGCATCTGAGTCTACTGCATTTACCCTGTCCTCTGGCCCTATAGTTGGATGTCTCTGTGTAAGTAGACCATCATAGGCATGTATGCCAGTTGTAATGTTCTCTACAAACCACAGTGTCCAAAAACTTTCCTAACTTGCACAAATGCTGACACTGCCAGGAATCTCCTTGGACTTCTGTTGTGTTGAATTGGATCAAAGGCACCAGGTCAATAGCATTCCTAATAAATTAGGGCTTGTTTTCATTAACTGTTTAAGGAATTTATTGTGTACTTCAAACAACAGAGACAATGAACTTTATCAAAAGGTATCTTCCCATATATAAGAACATACTTTTCCAGTCAAGTAAATATGCATAAAAAAGGTGCTGCTGTGGGAAGTCACCCGAGACTTTAAATCTAATCCACATTCTGCCTACCATGACTATCTTGCCAAATGGAAATTAGACACCCTGGGACAATTTTTGAAAACTATAACCATGAGCCCCCAGATAATCTAAATAACATCTGAAAGGATTTAAAGATTTGCTATAATTATAGTGGACAATAAATATCTGACAGAGTGGCAGATTTCTGCGGGACAGGAAGTGCCCACATTGGTAGCTGCCCATGATTATATATCCCATTCTTCCCTTTTTCAGAGGGATCGCTTATGTGCACTTTCTGATCATTAAACATACCATTTCAATTAAAACAGCATCAAAAGTAGAAAGCACAGTTTATTCCAAAGTAGTTTATTCCAATCTGGTGAAAACAGATAAACCAAATATTATAAAATACTTAATATCAAAATAATTATAGAATGTACCAGGGTCTTATGACCGCAATAAAAATAACTTCAAGAATCCTCCCAACTTAATTGTGCTGTTTATGCCATTAGCAGAGACAAGGAGCTAGTTTCCACGCTACTCAGAGTCTGTGGATTAGTCTCATTTTCAACAGTGGCTATCATTCTTAAGGAAAACTTCCCTTCTCATAATACCAAGCTAAAGTCAGCTCTCTGTCCAGTCTTCTAGCCCTCCAGTATGTAAAATGTGTATTTTTTTTCTCCCATACACATTCTGTCAGACCACTTTCCAACCACTTCCTACAGTCTGAGAAAACAGCACACAAACCAAATCAAAGATAATCCAAAAATACTTTCATAATGACATCTTTTAAAGATATTTTACACAGGGGACAGGACTGAAGCATTCCCTTGCAAAGAAACTATCAGTTCCTTTGCTTATTAAAGATGTTCTGAGCACTAATCAGTATTTCCTAGAGCTTCAAGTCATATTTTATTCCTGATGAAAGCATTAGAGATTAAATTATTACTGAGAAATTCTTGACAGCTTTCAGGAATCTCAGTAGAAAGAAAACTGAGTTTAATGGGTCTGCTCTGAAAAGTGCAAGGACAGCTGGATGTTACACAGAGAAAAGGGATCTGTTCTGATTAAATGAGGACATTTGGTCAGCTTCCTGTTGGAAACGATTATTCTAATTTTAATACCAATAAAAGTAATTCAATACATCTAGCAGGCAGAAATTCCAAAGAGCCAGAACCAAGTGCTGAAGGCTGGCTGTCACCTCAAAAGGAGATCAGTAGCAAAAACCACTGTCCAATGCCAGAGAACAAGATAAGATCACAGCAGCCTCCTGCCTGCAGTACTGGCTTTTGCAATCACTGGTACAGAAAGCGAAGCTTCTCTGCAGCAAAGCTCTTCCTCTCTCACTCTCCCTTTTCAACACAGCTTAATGCTGAGCAAAGACTCAGGAGACACGGAAACACATTTCCAATACATCTGCCCATCCCAGTTGCATCATCAGTGACCTGAGGCCAACGAGAAAAAAAGCTTTCAATACCTACAAGCCTTGAATCTTTAATTATGTCCACAATTATTTTCAGGAAACTCAGATCTATGTATTTTTAGGTGTACTGCACCTAAAACATGGGGACCATGACAAAGTCCCACTGCTGATGGATATTTAAGCACAGAGGGAACCGATTGCACGGAAACATTCAGCCATCTTCAGTGCAACAGGCCCGTACGCCAGGCCCTGGAGTCCAGGTCGAGGTGCATGTTTGGCAAAAAGACTAGCAATATCACAGTGATTTACAAATCACTTC
>NW_010103413.1:0-2113 GCF_000699245.1 Pterocles gutturalis | reverse complement strand
AAACCCACCAGCCACTCCCTCTGCAGCAGGAAAAAACAGCAACTGCATAGAGACTGATATTGAAACTGTAGCATTTCCTTTCAATAGGACAGTGCTACTTCTTCATAGAATGGATGGCACGGACTTCCTCCTTCCTGCTCCTGCTGGGAAAGCTTTGGCAGGACTAGGAACTTTGTCCGTACATAGATTATACTATAATTATATCATTTACATTTATGTAATTATATTATTTATATTTATGTCAGATCCCCTTAGAAGCAAGGGAGCATAAGAGAAGACTGACTGTAACTGCCCGCCATTTGCATTGTTAATTATTATCTAATGGCTTCAATCCAGACAAAGAGAAGTCATTTGAAAACATGAAAAATATATAAACAGGAAAGCTAATCAAGAGGAAGAGTTATTCTGCCTAGCACACAGACAGGACAATCAGGCACAGTAGGAACTGGAGCCATCTCAGACCGCCGGCATCTCAGCCCGCCGGCAGGTGCCCTGCCAGTACTAAGAACAAAAGTAGGACTCATAACACCAACATCTGACTTCTAAGGCTCAAGGCTGCATAGACTTCTGCTGGCAGCTGCAAAAAAGAATCAGAAATAAAAAGTAAATGTTTGCTAAAGCAGCGGAAAAAGCAAAGGAGAGACTCAAGGACAACGAAATATTCCTGATGTCTGGGAGAGACACTAATTTATTAATAAGGGTTTCCTGAATTATTGCAGGACTTGGGAGTTATCACCACTAACGAGCACCCATTGCACTCAGAAGTACCCAGACAGAAGAGAAAGGTACTCCCTGGTTCAAAAATAAAAGCATCAGCACACGCAGGTGAACAGATGGGAAAGGATCATAAGGCCCTGCTTCATCTGCAGTCTCTGTCTGTCAGGATCAATCCAGCTAAATACCTTCTGAAAACATAACAAAAAAACACAAGCTCCTTCCTTGAACTATGCTTTTATTTTGGGCTGTAGGAAAAAAATGCCATACTGTGTTGGTCAGCACTGACACTGTGTGTTCTCCATTCAGAAACATTCAAATTCTCAGAAGTATGGAGTCACCAATTCTGAGACTGCAAAAAGTGAAGGGAATGAAAACAGGAAAATCTCCACATATCCACACACACAAATGAGCACAGCAAAGCAGCACAACAGGACTCTGTTTAGTTTCATCTCCTGGGATCACGTGTCCATTCACCATACTCCTCACCCTACTCCAGTGTCCTACTCAGGAATCTAGTTAGATCATATCTTTTTTTACTAGGACAGTCTGAGTCACCCACAGAGGGCAGGTTCTACAGATAACAAGCTAGAAGAGGGCCTTTGAACAACTGTTCTGTATGGTAGGAAAATAAGGAAATAACAGCAATCTCATCTCGCCTGTCTGATGCAAGCCTAAGAGTTCATGCTAGTATCTGTGGAAAGAGTATTACTTTTTCATAGTACCCAAGGCAACATGATCCATGAGAAGGTCAATAACACCAAGGCCAGATCATGAAAATGGCCAAAGTAGAAGACAAACAGAGCTCTGCAACAGGAAATCCTTTCCCTTAAACAATGCTGTAATCCCCTATATCTCCTTATCTTACCAAATACGTCTCAAATAAACTTTATATTTTAAAAAACACAATCCAGTTTAATGTTCTTTAGTGCTTTGACTGGATCAATGCTACCTTTGCATTTGGACAGAACATTCCTTTCAGTTAAAAAAATGTTTGATTTCTAGGTAAGTTCCCAAAGCTAATTTGGTCTGTTTGGAACAGACCTCCATTATTCCCTCCTACCAACCTTCTTTTTTTAGGGAATCTTTTAAATTTATGTTCCCCAAGAGAACTTTGAAGGCAGATAATCTTAAACCAGATCCTTTGGCAAGCTATCAGCTTGTTAGCTACCAGGATGTTTAGTTATAAGTAGACCTTCTCTCAAACAACCTAGCACAAATGTATACCTGGTGATGGGAAGGATGAGAGCTTGCACTTGGGGATACCTAAGTGAGCTGGAGTTGGAATCTTGTTTCTTCTTCAGGTAGCAATGTCCATTTGCATAAACAGAGTATCCTGATATTGTGCTCTGGGATTAGAGGACTATCATGATGATCATAGAATCATAGAATCATAAAA
>NW_010103412.1:430-722 GCF_000699245.1 Pterocles gutturalis | reverse complement strand
ACTGCCACTGTTGTGTGCTCATGGGTTACGTTGCTGGTGACCTCACAGCCAGGTAGTGACGCCGCTGCATGCTCTTCGGTGACACTTATGGTGACCACACAGCCTGGTACTGCCACCGCCGTGTGCTCATGAGTGACACTGATGGTGACCTCACAACCTGGTACTGTCACCACTGTGGTTTTCAGACACCAGTGACCTCACCAACACCGATACAGACTATTGGTCTGCTCCTAACCTATCAGCTCCTCAGGCACCAGTGACAACACAACAACCCCCACCACCCGTGGGCCCG
>NW_010103412.1:0-217 GCF_000699245.1 Pterocles gutturalis | reverse complement strand
AGGTTGCCCTCACAGCCTGATACTGCCACTGCTGGGTGCTCATGGTTGACAGTGACGGTGACGTCACAGCCTGGTACTGCCACTGCTGTATGCTAAAGTGTGACACTGATGGTGACCTCACAGCCTGGTACCGCCACTGTTGTGTGCTCATGTGTGACAGTCATGGTGACCTCACAGCATCCTAATGCCTCCGCCCTGTGCTCATTGGTGACACTTA
>NW_010103411.1:0-3387 GCF_000699245.1 Pterocles gutturalis | reverse complement strand
ACTCTCTGGCTTCTTTTCTCCAGCCAGGAACAGCACAAAAAGGCTTTCTTACCACATTTGGCTTGCTCTTTCCCAGCTCTTTCAACTTCTTCTAATGCCAATTGTACTTCTTGAGCTTTCATCTGGCAAAAGAAGTATAGTAAACAAAGAAGAAATATTTACAACTAATGTAAGTTAAAAGATTGTTACATAGACCTCATATTTAAAATTATGAAAACATTTACAAAAGACCATAGATTTTCTCCCTTTAAACAAATGAAGCCACTCTCATTTTTCCCCGTGCTGACAATTAGAAACTTCAGATTGTTGAAATACCTTCTTTAGTAGTTCATTCCACAGGGCTACCTAACCATTCAAAATCATACTTCTGAGAATTAAAAGCAGTAAAAAAGCCTCTCTAAAACCAGTGTGCTAACCTACACTGCTGTTATTTCTTGCTTGCAGTACATTCATGAGTAAATACAAGAAAGTATGAGAGAGTTATAGCACCAGTTTTAGGATGGCAGTGTTTCTTCATTCACAGTGACATTTTTATTTACTCTAACACATCAAAAACTGCTATTAAAGTGAAAAACATTATCAATAACAACATCTAAACATTTTTTATATATTTGTTTGCATTTTCCATCTATAAAATTAAGGTTCCTTAACTGTATAACTACGTTAGCTCTATTCACTTCCCACTGCTACATGCCATAATACCAACAGCTACAAGTGGATAATCCAATGCAAACACATATTTAGCATATAAATGCTCTTAGGAGGAACTACTGTGTTCAAAGCAGGAAAAGAAAAAAAAAGGAGACTAATGATGCTTTCATTTCAACAAAAAATAAACAAATGCATCTGCAGAATTGTAAAAAGTGAGTATTAATACAAACCTTCAATAGCGACTGGGTAATTTTAAACAGATGTATCAGTTTTTCTGGAGTTTCAGTTTTTAAGTCTTTCCTATCAACCTAAGGAAAGAGACAACAGTGTTTTTATACAAATATAAATGAAATATACAAAATAAATAATTTATGTAGTTGAAGGACCAGAGATAGTTTAGGAAAGAAAACCTAAACTAAAACCCTTATGTTCTCTTTTCCCCTTGAGTACCTTGGACACAGTCTCCAGCAATCCATTTACAAGTGCATCTCGATCAGGCAGATCATCTGGATCAACTTTCATAAGCTTCTTCCAATCTAAAATGCGTGCCATACTGAATTTATAACTTTTTCCTGGAATAAAAATTAAAATAACAATTTTAATTGGCATATTATCAGTGCCAATCAATTTTATGTCAAATTATTTAAAGGAAGATGGTCACTGAACCACATAACATGATTCTAATAACTGTATCAATTTTGTGACACTGATTAACATTGTGTTCACATTTTGGTCTACTGCAAACAAGGAGACAACAGTAAAAGCATTTTTCCTTTAAGTTAAAAATTACATCATGCATACTTAATGATTTTATGACATTAACAGTGAAGATCAGGACACAAGAAACCTTTATTTTAATTTTAGTATCCTTCTTTTCCTCCCCACTTCTCAATGCAGTATTTTTATGTTAATGAACAAACACAACTGGACGCCCTTTGAACCAGCCCTTGTAGGATAAACATCTCCTACAGTCACAAATTATTATTTCTAATATTTAAGTAACAACCAACACCTGCTTTAGTTTGATACTATGAGCATCCAGTTCTTGGCATTAATTTATAAGATACCCTGTATTAAATATCCTTTCCTTTTGATTAGAACACTTGAATTAATAAAGGACAGTAAACAAGCCGGAAACTGACAAAAAATCTGATCAGAAAGGGGTGCAAAGTTTTGTTCTACTGCTTACCTACTGGTTGCTGTGCACCACAGTAATTTCTTATATACCTGGAAGTCAATGCAGTATCTGAAAAAGGCAGAAAGGATTGAAAGGCTTGGATTATTCTATTCTCTGGAGCTGTCTCTAGTCTTTATTATCAATATTTCAAAAAATAGATTCTTCCAAGTCTAAATCAGAACATTTTTAAACTACTCTTTGCCCTACAATAGGAAATATGGTATAAATGGTTAAGAAAATTGAAAAAGAAATAAAACTAACTAGAATATTAATTAGTATTCAAGAAACTAATCACTCAGCAGGGTTATATATTTTATAGAAAAAATCAAGCTCAATTAATAACTGTAACAATGCTCGATGCTGAACATGATAGTTTGAGATCTGTTCCATCACGCACCCTGCTCACCATCCATCAGTTCAAAGACTCAACAACTGACACCTCCTTCCTTAATGAAAGACTGAACTGGTATCACTTTCCCAAAAGATATGCCTAAGCAGTCTGAAAGAAGAGCTGTAAGACTCTGAAATACAGCTGTATGCTTAAGGGAAGATAAAAATCAGCCTCTCCTTATCTTTTCTTTATATGTGAACTGCTTGAGAGCTCTCCTATATTTACCATTTCTTCAGTGTTGCTAAAAGTTTTAGAAAACATGCATTCCATATAATCCATGACTTTGTAAGGATGACATCATGTATACGTTTTTGCTTTTCTGCTTTGTTGTAGACGGAAAGGAAAATACAAGAAAGTCACATGCAGGCACATCCTGATCTTGGCACTTCTACTTCTCCAGTTAATTGAATACTACTTGATTTCATTAACATACTTGCTTACAAAGTTCAGCAAGGGCAGATATAAAAGGAGGTCTGGTGGGCATGTTCAAGTACTATCAGAACAACAACGTCTTGTGCAGCTTACAGGAAAACAATAAGAGGCAGGTAAGCTACCATGACAATACCTTTCATTACAGTGAAATTAAGCACCAGTAGCAATAGCTGTTCTTTTTCCATTAAGGTGTGTATAATGCGTAGCAGAGCCATGTACAATTGAGCAAGACTGAATACCAAGAAGCAGCATTGTCATGCGGGAGAAGTGCTCTGATAAATCCGTATTAGTTTACCAGGCCTAGCTGAGCTTAAGCGACTTCTGATTTTCAAATTACATCACCTAGACCAGCTCGCACCTACCAGGTCTACATAGCACAAGATCTTAACAACAAAGCCTCAACTAAAATGGGATCTTGCACAGGTTTGCTATTTTCTTCCAACTGGTATATCCCAGCCCTGGGAATTATATCGTGACAGACCATGATCCCTCCAGGATGCTGCTGAGAGACAACATTGCCTCCATTTCACCTCACCCTGCTGCTGAATGAATTGCCTGTAATTGCCGCAAACTGCCTTATTTGCCGTCCACCTTCACGGCGGGGCACAGCCGAGCGCAGTCACGGCGGGGCACAGCCGAGCGCAGTCACGGCGGGGCAGAGCCATCCCCGGGCACCGCGGTGCCGCTCCTGCACGGTTTCCCTGGGACCCGCGGCCCCCCATCCCGTCCGGGCCGC
>NW_010103410.1:0-24993 GCF_000699245.1 Pterocles gutturalis | reverse complement strand
GATTCTATGATTCTATGATTCTATGCTTCCTTTTAGAAGAGACATCCCAGCCAAGATGTAATAACTTTGCAGCCTTCATTGGTACAGCTCTCTTCTCTGTACCAGTTACTCATGCCACAGCTCTTTAAGAGATGCCTTCTTTATGACAGACCTTTATTCATCTGCATGATGCTGATTGATTAATCCAGCTGCAGCTGGCTCAAATACAATTCTTAAAGGCAGAGGTATAATGCTAAGAATTTCACATCTTATTACTTGACCAATGCAGTGCCCTTATACTAAAATTATGAATGACTTTTGAGTCTGAAAGTATAGTGTTTATTCTAACTGTATCTTTTGGAAAGAAACAAATGCTACCTCTCAAGAAGACCTTACATTTTGAAAACTCAGCTCTTCTGGCACATGGTAATACATGCTGGAGACTAAGTTAATTTCGTGTCCTTTAGCTGTAGTTAAAACATTTTGATTTTTTGCATGTGTACAAGAAATTGTAACTTCAGAATGCCACGGAGGCTCTGGGATATGTATTTGATAGGGGTACTGAAAAAAAAAGCAGAGCAAGCAGTATGTGATAAAAGTGAAAATTTCTTGTCTTTTTAATGAAAGACTTTTGCATAAATTGTCAGGAAGTTCACATTGTTAATGAGCATAATAGACAAATACCTTACTTCTATTTGCTTCCAAAATCTTGGTAAGTGTATTGATGTGTATCTTAAATTTTGCATGGAAATCTGGGTTTTGAAAAGAAAGAGACAAAGTAACTTTTCCAGACAAAGCAGAAATCTAAAGCTTAGGGAGAGATGATGTAATGAAAACCAGTTTTAAGATTGTTTTCCAGAATAGCCTTGTTTAGGAAACATAAATTTTTGTAAGCCAAAAAAAAAAAAAAAAAAAAGCAGTCTTAGCAAAATTAGGACTGTGAGGAAGACAGCAGGTCTAATATTTCTAGCTTCCTCCATGCAGGCTAGGACATATTTTGACCTTGGGTGGATTTTCACTCAAGATGGCCATTTCTAAAACTTCCAGCAACTGAGTTCAACTGTAAGATAATAAAGTGCTTCATGTCCTGATTGTTGAACTTTAACTGAGGATATATATTGTCTGTTGTTTACATGTGTTGCAGTTGCTGGAGAGAGCTTAATTCTCTCAAGGCATTGCCAAGTCAACCCCAAAATCTTTCTTCTCCCATGAGCCAAAGGGAGTGCATAACATGTATGTCTATAGAACCACCCCACCACAAGCGACCTAATGGAGTAAGTCTACTTTGAGTCTCTGCTGCACTTGCAGCTTAGACTTCAGCTCCAGAACAGCTTTCCAGCATTGCCGTCATACAGCAATCAGCATTACTGAGAGGAAATGCCCTGCTATTCCCTGTATAGCTGTCACTCTCCACTAAAGTGGTATCTCATGCAGAACTTCAGAAGGTGTGAAAAAATAAAGCTTGCCAACTGCATTAAACAGAGGGCATAACTTCACTGAAAGTTTTCTCTTTTTTTGAGGGGGAGGTAGCTGAAAATATTCCTTACTGAATATTGAGACTGTATGGTCAGGCTTACAAAACATTCTGATTAAGGAGAAAATGCTGATTAATTTCCATTGTCTGTCAGGGTTATTATTTCCAGGGAGTGGTTTATGACACAGCTGGCACCAATACTCACAGCTATATACAACACATCAACACAATGGCTGTATCGTTTTGACTGGCCCTTGCTTGAGTTATAGTAATGCATCCTGGCATTGTCTTGTTACAGGAGGCTTGTGTCAGCAGTTCTGCTTTTTCATGAACCCATTTGTTTAGTGAATTATAGTAACTCAGCTGTAAACATTATTCTGTGATTGAATTATTATTATTAGCAGAAGTAACACTAATAATATCTTAAATTTATATTGTGCCTTTCAACCACAAGAATCCTCAGGCACTTCAACAGATGCAGAGAGAGTATCGTAACTTTACCAATCATCCAGCATAGGTACTTTTCTGGATAAAACAACACAGTCACTCTGAACTAAACACAGAAATTTTTTGTGGGGAAGGAAACATATTTAGCACTATGTTATGAGCAAGAAGCCAAGTGCATTTATGTGTATGCTCATCCCTCCTAAATTAGCAGTGAGGCCAAGATGGCATACAATGAATTCCTAATCATGGATGCTTCTTAATTTCAAGTTTTATGTTTATGTAAAAAAACTATATCGTATGTGATATGTTAAAGTTTATGTGCTTAACAAAAGCTGTATTCCAAACAACTACCATTTTCCGGATGGGTAAAAATCAAATTACTTAAACAAGAAATACTCATTTGCCTGCCCAGATGGGTAGTCAGGGGAGAAACCGAGTGGATGTGAAGGAGACTTGTGAAGTGGTCTGTCTAAGGGAGCAAAAGAACTGAGGATCAAACAAGCAGCTACACTTCTGCTGTGAACTCTATTTAAGGAGCCAGGCTAAATAGCCCTGATAGATAAAACACTTTCTCTATACATCACTGAACTTATGCCATTAAGAAAAATTAAGTAATTTCTACAAAAGCCCAAAGGACGGAAAGTCTCACATTAAAAACTGGCTGTCTGGAAAAGCTGTGATCCATTGAATGCAAGGGGGAATGTTTCGCATCCATAAACATGCAACCACCAGTAAGCTGAGAAGTAACACAAGGGAGAAAGTTGCCCAGGATCTACAATAGGGCAAAGTCAAGAGAATGACTACAGCTGTTCATTCTGCTGCAGTGATGCTGGAGCTGGAGCAGGGATAGACAAGGTAAGACCCTCCTTTACTGCCCAGGAAGCAGAGCTCTAGGAATGAAGGGTCTCACTACATGTTGGTCTATAGGGACCTACTGTGATTCCAGTTTCTGCAAATGTGAGCCTATTAAACTTCATAACAGTCAGGAAAAGCTCACTTCAGTCTGTCAGAGGATAAAATGTGAGAGGCTAAGATCCTACTTCTCCAACACAAACATGTGGAATAGCATTCTGTTTTTAAAGTGCCTAAAGAAAGCAGAATGACTTTGGAAACATGCTGTCACTGGAGCTACAGCATGTTGAATCGCAGCCTGTGATGAAGACATGACCTCTTAAGACCACAGAATGATCCGTGAACATTTTCTCTGGGCACTCAGGAGCTGCGTGAGCCTCTGTCTAATGGAGTGGTAGAGTCTGCCCAAGCTGCCATAGGGAGCACTTCATCCAAACAGTACTCCTTTGGGATAAAAGATGGGTATCCTATCTATACATGATCCTTGAAGCAGATATCTTGTTCCTGAATACCCCCACAATGAGAAATACCTAGATCCAGATTTAAAATGTTCAGACTTATAATCTCAAATTATATCCATTATGAAAAAGGAAACTGAGTGATAGAACAATTTTAAATTTACCACTAGAAGAAGATCACTGAGCTAATATCTTCCTTTTCATGATTAAAATAATGAGAGAAGATTTAGGAGATAAAATTGATATCCATCTATAGTCTAACTTGACTCCTTGGTGCTAAAAATCTCTGGGCAAAACTTCATGGCTGATGGTAGTCAAGAGATTGAACTAGATAACCATGATTAACCTTCCTGGTCTTGAGCTGTAGTATTTAATTTTAAAAGCATACAGAATCTCTCTGACTACAGCAGTCAGTGCTAAAGTATTTGATGCAGATGCACAAATTCTTTGCTGCAATCTAGTCAGTGTTTGAACCCACTGTTAACAGGTTCAAATCATTCCCTGCTCGAAAAGGTTGTGTGGTTTAAAATTCAAATTTAAATAATTCTTGACAGAATAATAAGATGAAAGAAGGGAAGTAAAGACATTTTACAGTGCCGCTATCACATTGCCATGTCACACTCATTGATACTGGCTTGACAGAGCTTTCGGAATGCGTTAATCCTCTGCAAGGAAAAATTATCATCCCCATTATCTATTATCCCAGTTATCTCTTTTTGCTCTGTTACCCACCTGTATGTTTTCAAATCTCACTTTTAAACCCACAGATGAGAGGCTTAGCAGCCATCGATATGTGACCATGGGAACCACTGGCCCTGACATACTGGATCAAACATACACTGTGGGTAACCCTAGCCTAACAGCAGCCAATATTCTCTTTTATGGTATGAAATGTTTGAGACAGTCCACTGCACAAATACACATGTTTATTTCATATGCTTATTTCACTTGCTGTTAAGTCCAGGGTGTTCTCAAAACAGGACAAAAGAGGGAAACCTAATCCTTTGGAAGTCATACTCTATTAGAGCAAATACCTTATTGAGCTCAGTATTGCAAGATCAGAGTTTAAACTGTAGATCATTAGGAGGTCAGATTTAAGGGTTTTTAAACACATAAGAAATGCAGAGAGACACCCAATTTCTAGTAAGAGTCCATGGGCCTAATTTTATTAGTCCCTAAATATGCCAGAATACTTTAGTTCCTTTATGTTTGGCCAAAGAGGACTAGAAGAAGGAAGGTCAAATGTTGACAACATAGCTGATTTTTATTTCTTTGGACTACGAAGAGAGAGATGTTAGTGTTTGGCCATCTCTTTTGCGTCTGTATATTTTCCCAGATTCACAGCAATTATTACAACTTTCAACTAGCAATGCTGTTTTCTTCAGAATCCCAAATATAGGAAATTTCTTTAAAACAGAAGCATGTCTGAAGCATGTTTCAGATCAGAATTTTGATAAACAAAACCTGAATTTTGTGTCTCTTTTCTAAATGGGTTTCATGAGATAATCCGAAGTCATCGGACAATTGAGTATTCGTTTCATAGTTCCTATTTTATGCAACAAGCTTGTCCTGGACTTTGCAGTAGGCTCATCTTCAACATCTACTTCAGTGAAATTACAAGCTGCCTATTTGAAAGTATTGCTCAGGATCTCTTACCAATAGAAGGCAAGAAAGCTTATTATGTGCTCTCTGCCACACTAAGACATTGATGTTTTCTCAAGGCACACATTAGTGTCCCCAGGTCACCACAAAATCTCTGTCTCAGTGCATTGGTCCAGTCACTCAGACTAATGAATTTGTCTTGCCAAGTATTATGATGCTTCTGCCGTCACATCACCAGCATATATCTGGTGGCAAATAACCTAGCTATTATTTACATATCTGCTGAGTAATATTACGTGAAAACATTACATGCACAATTATGTTCAATTATATTAAACAAATCTATTTCACATAATGCTGAATCTCCAGGGCTTGCGCATCCTTAGTTACAGGAAGTTTAGTGCAGGGTAGCAGATGTTGCTGATTTTTTAATCAGCTAATACATTTAAAACGACAAGTGCACAACAATAATCTCATAACATATTAATTTTAGGCAAATAAAGTCAAAATTTTTGACTTTTAAAGGCATCAGAGATGTTGCACAAGATTTAGCATTCCATCACATGTCTTGAACACACGTGAGCAAGCAGGACGTTTTTCAGACTGCAGACAAGTAAGCAATGTTTCTACTTTTGTTTTGGAATCGTTCCCAAGCTCATTTGCAGCATAACTTGAATGTGCTAAATTCCGCTCTCCTGTTTCCCTTACAATGTTGTCTTATCCTTTTTTCTTTGCGTGGAGCTTTCCTATGTCACAGATTTCACTCCGGCACCTTCTTTTGCCCAAAGTCTGTTTCTGGAGGGGTATATGTTCAGACTACAGGTTAACACCAATAGTGGGACTGGGTCAGTAGAACACCCACTTTGTAAGGTACAAAATACATTCCTTTCTTTTATATCTTTCCCCAGCTGTCATCCCCAACTCACACATGCTCTCTCATACATGGTCACATTCTGTTAGCAGTCTTGCCAACGCAATGCACACCCTTGAAGCCAGAAATTTTCATCAGGGAGGACAGAGACTTGGCTGTGATAAGCAGAAAACAGCATGCTTATGCTTATCACCCAATGGGATAAGGGATCTATGATCAGTGAATAGAAATATTCCTATAAATACCCTATAATCCTATAGGGTATTTAACACTCCTACTTCATCAACTGCTGGAGGTGCACAACCGCAAATTCCACAATTCAACTTCGTCATACCAGCTACTAGAAAGTACTGTCACTACCCGGTTTCATACACTTATCATCTTTGCCACAACTGTGGGGCTTTTACTCCTTGTTTTTCCTTCTGAATCACAGAATGTGTGTGTGGCAATGCTGAAGCTTCTATTCCAACCCAGTTACAGGAAAACTCAGTATGGACCTGTTTATATCCATATTCCCACCTGATACTGCAAAATATATTTGTGAATAGTATGTATGTATGGAAGCAAAAGTGCATTTTCAGGAGAATACTGGCTTTTTTTGAATATACCCATTCCATAGCACAACAAATATCTGTGGCCTTCAGTACCTCAGAGACTCAGGAAGACCAAGTGGGAGGCAGGGCATCCTCTGCAAGACTGTAGGCTCACTGGAAGTAATGGAAAATATGTCCAAGTAAGACCTCTTTCAGTCCACGAGGGATCAAAAGCCAGATGAAGAAATTAAAAATTCAGGCCCTCATCATTCAGACCCACCCACCCCAATAAAGCAATAGCCCAGTAAATAATAAACACCTAAATCACAGGAGGTTAAAAATGGTACACTCTTATTGTGCTGAAGGAAATCCTCCATTTCTCAGCCAAAACATTGCAGAAAGGGCAGATACCAAAGGTAGACTTACCTTATTCTGTAAGTGGCAGACAAAAACGGTTTATTTTGAGAGCACCAGTGCCATGTAGGGCTTTGCAACCTATGATATGCCCTTGCCAGATAGTTCCCGTCACATAGCTTTTTGCTACATCCCCCCAAAACCCATGAGGCATTAAAGTGTTATAGGAAATTTTGTACACGGGAATTCTGGCCACTGTGACTAATCATCTGGCAACAAAACAGCTGCCAGAAGGATTCCCCAGCTCCCCCCCCCCCCCCCCCCCAATAGATTTATTTCAGTTTGCCCCAACTCTGTGATTTACCATAGAAATGTTATGTTACTGAGGCTGGTTTTTGCTTTCCTGAACTAGAAACATGCCATGGGGTGTACTGGCTGAAATAATACCACAGCTAGCCTTAGCAGAAGGGTGAACGGATATGTTGGTTCTAGGGCTAATTGCAAAAATACCTCTGTGATATGAAAAGGTCATCTGTCACCATCCTATTCAATTGTCCATGGTCCAGCATCCACCAGGCCCAAGCAGGTCCAGGGCTATCTTCTGTTTTAGTCTAAGCTTAAATAATGTTAACCAATCCCAGAGCTGGGGCATGCAGAGGTAACAAAATACTGCCTTGATTTGGTCTCTGAAGTTGTACCTGTTGCATGACAGTTGATTCAGAGCTGCTTGGTGATGAGTTACAAAAGACAGAACAGCATGCACTCCCTTCCCACACATGTCAGCAGTGTGGACCAGCTCCACTGCTTTTTGAGGCTCTGTTGTCCTCCCTGTGTCCCTTGCTGTCCCCCTGCTCCAGAGGGGACCAGCCAGTGCAACAGCTCACCCCATCTCGCCTCCTGCTGCAGACATGTGATTCCATGTCTGTGGTGAAGGGATTTCCAAGGGCAATGCAGCTCCGTACAGTGGTCCCCTGCAAAACTGTTTGGTCATTTTAATCATGCTGGGTCCTCCTACCTCCAAACCCAGCCTATTGCCGAAGTCCCTGCAACCACTAAAACAATGTACATTCACCTCCTTCTGCATTTATGAAATGAAATGTAAACAAGGCTGTTTCCTGTAAGGCATCTTCTCCCCACCCCTGAAATGCAAGAAAAAAAGCCAATAGTTTGTGGCAGGGGTTGAGCTGCTGACTTTCAGTACTGTAAATAAACCTCATTTATCTTTCTCACTTGGGAAGCCAGCAAGCAGAAATATACATTTGAGAAAGGAGAGCAGCTTGCTCTGTACCTTAGGAATGGTAGCAAGGGACAGGGAAGACAGACAGCTAGTGGGGGAGACTGCTGACCTAGCTTATTTATAATGATAAATGGAAGCATCTTCTCTTCCTTCCAAAACTTTACAAGCACCAACTGGAGCTCAAAGCTGACTTGCTAGGCTGTTAAAAAATAGCAAAGGCCAGTTACACGGAGACCTCTATTGTTGCATGGTTAATGCATTTTGATAAGGAGGGATTGTACTCATCACCAATAAAATTCTTTAACTGTAATTTGACACCTGAGTCTTCAGCAGCAAGGTTTTTATGCAAGATTTTCATGAGGGTAAACAATATTTGGAGTCTTGGGCTGCTCTTTTTAAATGAGTAATTAACCCCAGGATTCGTTTAAGAGATTAAAAAAGATAATTTGTTTTCATCATGTGGGAGCACACTTTATTCACAATTTAGTTCTTTTAGCTGAAAAGACAGTTTTCAGTAATTTGGCTGCTGAATAGTATGCCTTCTTTCATCTCAAAGCACTACCTTGTGCAGCTACAGAGCAAAATTTGGGGAGTGCTTAAGGGCAGTGGGACAATCAAGATGGACTTTCAGGGTGAAAAGAGTATACAAGCAGGAGCACCTTGGGAGGGGTACTGGAGGAGTCCTAGGGTAGAGCATCATTTCAGGTGGTGCTTTGGGCAGGCCCGTCATGTATGTAGAGTTGTTATGAATGCAGCATGGAGGACGGGTACTCAGTTTGCCTGGGTTGGCACCCATGTAAATGCTGCAGGTGCAGAATTTCAAGGTGAATGCAAACCTTCCCCTCCTCCCCCTTAATCTGTCTGGAAAAGGGGGGAATGGGGGGAAAGAGAGAGAATTACTGATGAGGCTGAGTGTGATGCTGCTAGTTTGCATCAGGTTGTAGTAGTTTATGTTGGGAGGAACAAGTCTTTTTTGTCTGAGAGCACAGCATAGGTTTCCCTCTGCAAAGGAACAATTTTTATTTTTTTTTAAGTGAATCGTTACTAGGAAGAAAATCAAGAAAACTTGTTTCAAAGAGCACAATGCACAACAACAACCGTGACTAGTTCCCTCACTTGAAACCATTGTGGAGACATTTACCTTAGGGAGGTACATTAACGCCTTGATATTCTTCTTGCTCATATGAGAAGCTGTATCAAGCCTCACTGACCTGTTGCTCAAGAAGGCCTGGGGCTTTGTCATAATGAAGTAAGAAGTAAGCTGAATAGATTTATGCTTTGTGGAACGATACAGGAAATAACAACCAAAAAAAAAAAAAAAACAAAACCCAAACCTTGAACTTCAATGGCAATATTGCTTTAACTAAATTCTACTTCCTGCACATAAGCATTCAGCAAGGACCCTCTGTATGAGGTTTAACTGCTTTCCTTGGAGATCCCTCATTACTAAGGGCTGGTTGGTAGGCCAGCTGAAGCCCAAGCACATCTTTCAGTTTTGTGACCTCTGCAGATGAGCATGTGTCCATTATGCTGTTATCCTCCAGCATGTTGCAGAAATGAATCAGTCTTCTGCAAGCAGGAAAGCTCTCCGCAAGTTGGATGAATTTTTGCATGACCCACAGAAGGCAGCCATATACTTTTGAGCCCGTGGATGATTCCCCAGGATGCAGATAAGGCCATTTCCAGACAACAAATCACACTTTAGTGTTAACTATAAAGGCAGACCAAGCCTGCAAAACTACTTTGACTTTACAAAGTGCAGTTCTGCCTCCATACCTCTTTGTCTCTGAGGCAGGACTCCAGAAGTACTAGTGCCTTCACACTCAACTTTTCCTCCCCTCATTCTAGCTTTGGACTTAGTGCAATGTATAGCCCACTTGCTCACTGTGAAGATCACAGGAACCAAAATACAGAAGACTGGAATGAAGATGCAGATCTGACCTTACACTTTGTCTTTGAAGCTCTCGAGAGGAGACCTCTCAAGAGTGGAAGAGCTAAAATGAGCACAGTGTGGCAGGAGATAGTCACCAGGGGAAGTATGAAATAAATGAGTGCATAATATACAAAAGAAAAAAAACCAAACAAACAAACAACAGCCTGGGACTGCAAAAGGGAAAAATGGGAAAAGAAAAGCTTACAAAGAGGGGAACCAGCAATAGAAAGAGACCCAGCTTTTCTGAAGAGATGCAGTAGGTAGTCCAACGCATGAAAAAGGAGAGGGGAAAAGCCTTCATCCCTTCTCCCAAAATCCTACTAAAAGCAATGCCTTCCCCTAAATGCTTAGCTCTTCGTTCAGGTTTCCAAATCTCAGAGTGCTGCACAACGGTGTTGCTGCATATGCCTGTGAGTAGGCAGGGCATGTCCTGAAATATGAAGGGGGTAGGAAGGGCAAAGGCTAGGCAGAAAACCTTATTTTACAGGGCAAAGAGGTGATACTCCCAGGCCGAGGCATGGGAGTTGTGGGAGGCACTGCCCCAGTGCATCTTGGTCAGTGATGGTGCCACTCTGCTGAGACCCACCAGCTCTTTGTGCACCACAGAGATGAGAAACATGCATTTCCAACACAGAATAAAGAGAATTATGGATGCAGGTTGATGACTTTCAAGAAAGAACAAGGCACTGTTTCAGTTACAAACCCCACTACCTGGCAAAAGCTTAGCTTGAGTGACCTTGGCATTCAAGAGATGTATGACAAGAAAAAAATCAGAAGGGGGAGGGTGAAAGAGCTGCATCTGCAGCTGCCTGTGTGGTGAAATAACTTGATAAAAAGCATGGGCAGAAGGCACAGAATAAAGCATGCTACAGCCGCATATCTTAGCACATTGTAACAATTGGTTTAACATGCTCTAAAGAGCTCCTGAAATTACTCCCAATATTAATTTGTTTTGCTATGCTTCTTTTATACCCATGACAGAAAATATCCCCCCTCCCCTTCACTCCTGTTTCTCCAAGAGATTTAAAATTTCCCAGGGCAGCACAGGCTACTGTACCAGGAGATTAACTAGCAAAGAAAATTATTGCACCATGTTACTGCCATTAGAGTTGAGGTGGTGTCAGCATTTCTTTTATAAACTTCTATTTTTATAGGGTTTATGAGCTTTACACAGCCATAAAAACTCACTGTAACCTGACCTACAGGACCATGCCCTGAGACCAAGAGGTCACTATTCTTCACTGTTTCCTCTCAGTTACTATTGAAAGCTTTTTTGGTCAATTTTCATAAAAGCTATAGGAAGAAAGAAATATAACTCATGTGTCCCTATTTTTCACAAAAATGACAGAAATTCTAATGTTTTAAAAGATTCATGAACATGTTCATTAACTCTTTCAAAATTAAAAGGTCATAAACCTTTGAGTGTCTTGGTTTAATGATTCTACATAGCTGCTGGACTAACAGAGTACATGGACATCTTTTATTGAGCCTTGGGTGTATGTTTCATGCACTAAAAGGAAGCTTCATGACAGAAAGCACTGTCAGCAAAGAGTTACTACACCGTCTTTAACCAATGTGCTTTTGGTTAGCTATGGGACAGAGAAGCCATTTGCTTCTCCTCCATACCGCCATTCATCTGATTGTGCAGTAGTGGAGTGGTCAACAATATGGGACTTCCCACAGTGTCCCAAAAACCATCGGACCCTTATGACATGTGGTTTGGCCTTCTGATCCTGCAACCTCAATAGTCAGATTAGGGGGGAAAGAAAAATATTACCCTAGGATCATGGAGATAGAGAGAAGCCAGGGACTGTGCTAGTGGTACATAATTTGCTTGTGTGGTAGCAGTGTAGTAACAGGGAATCTCAAGTGTGATGTATGACATCCGACAGGTCAAATCCAAAGAAAATCCTTAGGCAAAGACCATGGGTTGGATTCACATCTGCTGTCAGCTGCCACAGTTTTGCTCATTTGCATGCCAGTAAAAGCCAAGTAAGGGGACTTTTACTGAAGGGCTGATCCACCATGGTGAGGTTGTTGATAGATGGGTTCTCTGTACATGTGTGATGTTTTAAAAACATACTTGGACTCAGCTCCCTCTGCTTGCACATAAGGTAGCTGACACGTTATCTCCATTGATTTTTTCTCTACCAAATCCAAGTCCCTTCTGGAACTGCTTCTTTGCAGTAACAAAACCAAGCCATAGCCCCAGGCCAGACAGCTCCTTCACCAGCTCTTGGGGGGCTACTTCTAAAGAGACAAAGGGTCTGGTTTCCCATCTGTTGCTTCAGGATCTGCTGCAGGAGTCTGTCTTCTCCTGAACCGTCTTCCAGCTTCTTTCATAAAAGATGTCCCAAGTGGGGCAGATAATTTCATATGTCTGTCCAACATCAAACCAGTGGGCAATAAAGCAGCAGGTGGGGATCTGCTGCAGGAGTCTGTCTTCTCCTGAACCGTCTTCCAGCTTCTTTCATAAAAGATGTCCCAAGTGGGGCAGATAATTTCATATGTCTGTCCAACATCAAACGAGTGGGCAACAAAGCAGCAGGTGACTTTTTTTCCCAATCAGTTTCTTGTTCTAATTTCAACAAACATGTATGCACATAGGCACTCCACTGACTTCTGCTTAAAATCAAGGATATACATGTCTGAAGGCTATTTAGGTTGTAAATCATCCAGCACAGGAGGCAAATGCCACATCCTTCACTTAATTGCCATATGACCATCCTTCTAGCTAAGAATACACATTTTCAAGATTTGTTAGCATAATTTAAGGCATTTTACTGTGAATAGGTACTGACAGACAGTTTGCTGGGTATGCATCAAATACAAACAACCTGTATCCTAGTCCTGAGGGTACATTTATGTGGTTTGCTCTGTGTTAAACAGATCTCATAAATCACCTTCATGCTCTGGCACTTAATTGTCAATGTGTTCCTTTTAAATTGGGACACTTAAGAAAGACAGAAAAGGAGACATTGTTTCCTAGCACTCGTATCTTTTGAAAGAACTGAGGTGTTTGTATTGTGACTGGTGTGTGAAATTGTTCTTGCTGAAGTCCAAGGCAATTCATGCGACAAAAAATTCCAGTATGGAAGCTGGGATACTGGAGCTGCTCTCAGATCTCTATTTCTCATGGCTCAGCTGAGTACCAAAAAATCTTACTTAAGACCACATCTCCAAAAAAATTCAGTAACCCTGTACTATAACTACACAAAGCAATTCTCCAACTGAAGAACTGTATTACAGACAAGAAGGCTGAAAAGGTGGTGCAGGAGGAAAAGGCATTGGCAAATATTGATGAATTTCAGCTCTTCTCATATTGTTATTACACCACATGATAAAAGGCTATTACCACCTCTCATGATAGAAAAGAGAGGGAAAAATGCCATCCCCAGTGAAAACCTGCATTTATTTCAGAAAAGTTACAATATATTTTGTTACTTAGAGAAACTATAGAGACATATCCCAATTCTCCTCACAGATCATTCGCTGTTATGGCTCTACAGATTTATGGGAACCAAAGAAAAGTCACTGCGGTCCACAGAGCCTTCTCCAGATTAACTGCTCAGTTGCCAGCTTCTGTTCAACAGGACAGAATCCTTCCTTTATATGCTACATGCACTTGCTTATATATGAGTGGGGAATATTACTTGCTGAAGGATTGTTATTGTCCTGGTTTATGAAGCTTACTCTCCCTGTGACATTTAAGTTAATGACCTAAAACCATCTATTCAGGTGGGACTCTTTATAGAGTTTTTTGCTCTGGAAACAAGTCCCATTTATTTAAGTTCTTAAACTGCCTTATAATCTCATGCAGTATATTTCTTTTGAACAATTGACCATCACCAGAAAATTACAGCCTCTTTTTCCCATAGCAAGCATGCTGTTTACCAGAACTGCACTTCCTGTAAGCTTTTTCAGTCTTAAAAGTATGCAAGCACCAGCTGGGCACTTACAGTACAGCAATACTGCAATATACAGTACTGCAATACGGTAGTAACATGGAAAAGCTTTCTGCATTCACAGGAAACTTGTGTAGTAACGTCAGAGACACTGTATGTTACTAAGCATCCACTGAACATGCATTCAGTCATGTACCACACCTGTTAAACTGCCAAGAAACAAAGAACTTCAGTAATAAAGACTACTTGGGGTTCAGCTTGCACTTTTTAATCTCAGGTTTGCCATGGACTGAAAGCAAGGAGATGATCAGGTGCTTTGCTTCTGCTGAAGCATGGTATTTCAAACAGTGTGATAAGTGCCTGTATGCTGTGCCATTGGACTAAATGCTTGTCAACAGCCTGGATCTTGGAAATAAGATGACATAAGCATGCGGGCATATTAGAGCTAGTGTTAAGCTGGCCAGAAAGCCAGTAGTGGCAGTAGTAGCAGTGGCACAGCAGAAAGCACTTTGGCATGAGACAGATGCTGGCTAGCAAACCCTCCAGTGACCCAGCATTGTTAGGCTGCTGTACTGCATTGCTGTGCCTTCTCTGCACTCGCATGACCTTTCCTTCAGCCCAGAAGTAAGCCTACCAGAACTGTGAATCACAGAGACACATTGCACTTTCAACAACTTTAGTTTCTCCAGTTATATTCAATGGGATCATGCTTAATACCCTTTGTGGTGTGTCTAACCTTACAGTGGCTCCAGCCTCTAATAAAGCTGTGAAACAGAGTTGATTTTTTTTTTTCTTTTTATTTTTTCATTTTTTCCTTAAGGATTTCAGATAAGGATTCCATTCAGGTTTGATATCACAATTATTGTTGATTTAAATGAACACTAGCTGTGTTACTTACATATAACATTGCCTTCCTCCATTATGCAAGATTCCCAGTTTCATTTCTTATTGCATAGGTTTTGCTGTTTAGAAGTTAATACTTGTTTGTGCTTTAATAATAGCTGGAAACGAGGAAAATATAATTACAAAAGGTATTCTCCCCATCAACCTGTTTGCACAGTAGAATATGTCTGGTCTTAGCTGTAACTCCATAATAGTTTTCCCAATGAACTGAAGAGAGAGGAAGAAATGAGCACACAGTACCAGGTTCAGCCTGAGCTTCAGGAAGGGATTAGCCTTTAATCTCCAAAACCAAAGTTATGGTACCAACCCTGCTGTTTGAGGTACTCAGTTTCCTGGTGTTCAGAAGACACTCTCTGTCACTCAACAAATGGTAGCTGCAGGTGCCTCCTTCAGTTCATCATATCTCAGCTCACATGTTACAGGAACTGCAGAAAGAAGCAGTGCTTAAATAGGGGTTAGCTAAACCTCCAGTTAGTGTTACTAAGCACACATACCAGGTCAGATATTATTTATCTGGCAATGTAGGTTTATCACTCTTGGGAAACTGCTACCCTTCTCATGAGTTGGGGCAATGCAGCCTGACAAAGCTGCAAAATCTTCTTGTTAAGAAATGTAAATCTTTCCACCCGAGCCTTTGACTCAGGATCTCTGGGGCATGCAGGGCATTGACAGACTTCCCTCTCTTCTGCTAAAGATGCCTGTGACATGAGAGAAGAGTTTCTTTCTCACTCTTCTCCTCTTGCCTTTCAACTGTTAAAACAAGTCAAGTCATAACAGCAGAAGCGAGGAAGGCTTCTGGCATCCACGCGAACTCTCTTAAATATGGAAACAACCTCAGTGAGAGAAGCAGCGGAACAGCAAGCACTGCTAATGGCTTCCCTCTTTGAGAAATGAACGTTCACATATCCGCTGTGAATCCCAGCAGGCCAGAGCTAGAAGAAGGGGTCATATAGATTTTTCTATACTTAATAAAGTCCTTAGGGTCCTAAACAGATGAACTGTGGCAGAAACAAGCAGTTTTGGGTACACTTATGACTCTGAAGCAATCAAGATATCATCCAAGCAAATAGGCACTTTCACTACCAGAGACCTTGGGAAATGAATAACTCATCCCAGAACCATGGCTGTTCTTGGAGCAATGCACAGGCCAAACACCCTTGCGTATTGCTGATGTGCAGTGCCTGTCTGCAAAGACTTTCAAAGCTGCTTTAGGTGGCTTGAATGCAGGAGGGTCGGGATGCTAAATGAGGTTTTAACTGAAATCTATTTGTATCAGAAAAGGTCCATTTCTGAGTTGTGACTTGTATGTTTGAAAACTACCCTGTGCAACCTATCTGTAGTCACAAAGTGGCTCAAGGAGTTAACGCATACTGTAGGAGAAAAGTTTAACATGACAAAACAATGTTAATTCAGTACCAATGGGCAACTCCGTTTAACATCTAACACTGTCTTAGATTTTTCCGCATTTTGTATAACATGGTGTTGTGGTTCTGTGTGGTGGGTTTGTCTGATAGAAGGGAAGGGGCTACAGTGGTGGCTCCTGTAGGTACCTGCTGAAAGTTCCTGAGTTCCAAGTTTGTTTTGGTAGCAGTGGAGGGGCACACTACCAACATGGCTCCTGTGAGAAACTGCTGGAAGGTTCCCCAGCTCTGGGCTGGACCAGCCTCTGGCCAAGGCTGAGCCCATCAGTGCCTCTGAGAGTAACATATTGAAGACGGGGCACAGTGCGTGGAGAAGTGGGGCGGCCCCATGCAGGGCCCAGCCTGGCCGGTCTGTCCAGCTGCCTGCTGCCTGCCCGGCATCCACCATGGCCCAGCCGACCCAGCACAGCCCCCACCTGAGAGTTGGGAGTTTCTCAGAAGCCAGCAAAAGAACCTGCAGCAGAGAGAGGAGCGGGATGGGAGAGAGACAACTACGCAGACACAAAGGTCAGTGAAGAGAAAGGAGAGGGAGGAGGTGCTGGAGCAGAGTCCCCTGCAGCCGGTGGTGAACATCGTGGTGACGCACACTGTCCCTGTGCAGCCCATGCAGAGCAGAGATGCCTTTTTAAGAAACAGTTCTCTTGCTCTGTTTTTGATTGTTAATCAATTAAATTGTTTTTATGTTTTCCCAAATTGAGTCTGTTTCTTGCTGGTGACCATAAGTGGTGAGTGAACCCTCCCTGTCCTTGCCTCAGCCCACCAGGTTTTTAGCAAGAGGTTGTGTGGTGGCCTTTAAACCACAACAGATGGATTAAGTTCAGATGTGAATTCCAGATTTTCAAACTGACCAAGAACAGATCTCTCTAACTCCCAAACTGGTAATTATAGTGGAAAAATTATGAGAGAAGAGTAATCAAGGGTGACAATTCTACAGGCAAACAAGATTAAGGGGATCTATTTGCCTGTGTTTATCTGTAAAAAACTCACACTAGACTAATGAAAATATAATTTCAGCTTCTCTGTGACACTTCTTTGTCACTTTGTATGAAAACTGGTCCACACTTCATGTCTTTGGTTGCAGCAAGTCTTACCATTGTGATTCTTTACTCCAGATTTTTTTTTTTTTTTTTTTTTAATGAAGAAGGAACAAAATGTTTGTTACTTTTATCGGTACTGACATAGCATGTGGCAGAACTGTAACATCAAGGTACACCCTTATGCTTCTTTTCTGCCACTCACATGGTCATAAAATGACTGATTTTGTACAACTGGAGTTTGGTATAGACTTGTACAATTTGCAAACTAGCTAACTGTTTGTTTGAACTAATGTATATTTGCTCAAAGAGAAGCTGCACCTGACCCAGAGATGCGTTCCACTGAAAACAAATTTTTATGGATCCTGAAAAGGAGTTTTTCTTAAGGTTAAGGTATATTTTTTTTTGTCTGAATCTAACCTTCAATGTGTATTCAATAACCTGTTCTAACGACTGAAATTTAGCATAGCCTCACTTACATTAATCAAGATATGCTAAGTACCATAAATTGTGAATCCACCCTGAAAAAGTCTGAGCTAACGAGGGTAGTAAATGACAGTAAAAAGCTGGAAAGTGAGGATGAAAATGAAACTGCATTTGTGTAGGATAATAAATAGAGATTTATTCATCTGGGTTTGTGAATTTTGGCCTTAGCACAACAACAACAGCACAAGATGAGCAGTTTCCCTTGTTAAGCTGAAAGTGCATGATTACAAAATCCAATGGGTCTGTATTAGCTTTGCTTTTTTCTCAGTTTCTTCAGCATCTCGCAACCTCTCGTTGTTATGGTAACAGATAGACAAATTGATATATGTCAGTCATTCACTAGAATCAATTTTGAAAGAAATTAATTTCATAAAAAAAAATAATTCAAGTGCCAAAAAGGTGTTAACCAGAAAGTTTTCCTGCAGAATTGCAGACTACCTTAGGCACTCGTTCGAAAGCCATACTCCCTTCTCACCAAAAAACTGAAACAGGCACTAGCCCAAATAGCTGCTAACAAGTATTTTTTAAGGAAAGCCAGCTATTACCATATGGTTTTCTTAATTTGGAGTTCTTAGGGATAATCTTCTAAACATAGTAGTTAACACTTTCTAGCTAGTTTAAACTTGTGTTATGCTGTGAATTGGATACCTTTCAGCTGTTCCACGATTCTTTTGTGTCTGTGATTTACAAGAGACTTCAGCACATGAATCTGCAAAGCCCCTTCTGAGGAAGCTGCTGTCACAAATGAAAGTGTTTCAATATGCAGGGATGAGTCCTGTCTCTTCTCATCCCAGGGTTGCTCTGCGTGGGCTTTTTCTCTTGCCCCACTTAAACCACTTTTTCTGACAGCCTGTTTCTTAAGTATCTGCTTTTCTGCCTGCACAGTAGGTAACTGATGTGCCTGTCTTAACACTGAGGACACTTAAGGATTAAAGTAACTGTGAAGTTTTTGTTCTATAGCGTTGATGCTCTAAGGGATAAAAATCTGAGAAACACAAGAGACACAGTGGAGTCTTGTGAAGAGTGCTGCTGGAAAATGTTTTGCATTTCCTAAGCATAGTCCTTTCCATTGTGTTAAAACTATTTTCTCTCCCCAAATATATGTAAGAAAATGCAGTTGACTGTATGGGATACACTGAACAATTATTGACAATAATGCCTATACTTTTAGTTAGTGCTGGGTTGTGTACAGCTTCTTTCTCATCTACAACCCATGTAGATCTGTCTTTTTATTACAGACACAAACCTCTTTGCATTACATAGAAAAGACATGATCAGTTCTGGTGATAGAGGAAATGTAAATTTTTCTTTAAAATTATTTTCAGTTTGTTATTTCCTTTCTGAAGTTAATATGAAACTGCTGAAAAATTCCCTGTTTCCTTATAGTTAGTCTTAATAAAAGATGTATTCTACTTCTGTAACATTTTTACATTAATGGTTAAGACAAATGCAAGAGTAAGTCCCCTAGAAGGAATATTTGTAAAATATTTTAATATTATCTATTCTGATACTTTCAGTTCAATCCAATTAATATTGCTGTGCAAGAGTGGAGGACCTTCAGCTGATGCTTTTCAAATCCATTAAAAATTGTAATGAACACTTGTATCCGTATTATGTCTAAGCCAAGTCAATCTTTCTGAAATGAAGAAGGATAGGAACTTTGCCAGTGATAAAAAGCCAGTTTCTACATTTAAGATGTTAATCCTGTGCTATCATTCATTGCATGTAATTGGTTTCTTAATTGCATCTCCTCAAAAATTTGATCTATTCAAAGTTCAGTAACCTCTTGCTGGTGAGACCAGGACAGTACAATCTCCAGTTAAATGTGTTTGATTTTGCAGGTGTTATCAGTATTTTGGTAATGAAATAGCTGAGAGGTACCCATTAAAGAGTAACTAAGAGGAGAATGGGATGGTTCATTTTGTGGCGCTTTTCTCATGCTTAAAGGAAACCACTGACACTTGCAATAACAAAATTTTATTAAGTTTTCATAGCCTTTTTCAGCCTTCCATTGTGGATGTGCATCCCTGTAGAGTGATCAGGCAGACTAGCAGCAGGCTGGATTTCTTAGCTACTTTTTGAGAATTGCTGTGTCTGTTTCCGCTACACATCAGAGATATGCCAGTTGAAATCCATTGACTTGGTAAATAAATGAAGAAGGCAGAACGAGTGATTAGAAATGCTGAAAGGAATCAGGATTATATAATATCTAATGAATGTATTTCAGGTTCATTTCTCTGCTGCAGGACTGTACCCAAGTCAGCAAACCCAATTTTTTTAGCATATGTAGAGATACAGCTTCAAAGAAATGAGGGCATTTCAATGTCCTGAAAAACTGGCCATCTGTGTAGTTGCACTTTCTGGATAGAAAAATAGCTCATCCCTACTTAAAAAGAGAAGGAAAGATTTAAACCTAGTATGAATATAAATGCATGAAACTCATGGAAGACACAATGGTAGGCTGCAGTTCATGAATGTGGTATAAATTTACTTAGGTACCTTGCTTGCCGTGAAGTCAAATTTGCCACAAACTGAAAGTACTGTCTCTTGTATCCAGCCATTACTAGCTCACCCAGTCACTTGAGTGTCATCCTGGTAAGCTTGGTCACTTCCTTCAGAAGCTGATTATCTTAGTTCATATTAAAATTCATGTAAACTCCATGCCATTGTTTAAAATGACACTAAAACATTAAATTTAGAACAATAGCCTAGATTTTCAAATAAGAAATTATGAATGCTATTTGAGTGTTTTGTGCTTACATTACAAAGTACTTTCAGAATCATAGAATCATAGAATAATAGAATGTTTAGGGGTGGAAGGCATCTTCCAGATCATCTAGTTCCAACCCCCCTGCCATGGGCAGGGATACTTTCCACTAGACCAGGTTGGTCAAAACCTCATCCAGCCTGGCCTTGAACACCTCCAGGGATGGGGCATCCACAGCTTCCCTGGGCAACCTGTTCCAGTGCCTCACCACCCTCACAGTAAAAAAATTCTTCCTAATATCTGATCTAAATCTACTCTCTTTCAGCTTAAAACCGTTACTATAGTTGCTGAGTTTAATTCAGAAAGCAACACTGAGTGACCATTGCTTCTGTACTGTCAAAGTACATACAAATGTGTAGATATGTCTGAATGTGTAAGTGTGTTATAGATGCCTGTAATTTTAAGATTTTATTAAGATGTGTCCTCAGATCATCATCTGGCCACTCAGTTGCCTGGACACAAAAAAAAGGAGCTGAAATTGAGAAAATTTATGTTAGTTCGGAGGAAGGATGGGGACAGAAAACGAAGATTGTCTGAGGAAGACCAATGCAGGGTAAAATGATTTATATGGCATCCTGGTTGCAAAGTAGATATAAGCAAATGGCCTCATTTAATAGGCATTGCTTTCATGAACAAAATGTGTCTTCTCTATGTGTAACATTTGTGTGTATTCATTAATATGATTTACAGCATAATTTGCTTTCCTGCTGCACCCCTACGTCAGCAGTCAATTGCTCCTGTGCTGATCTATCATTTTAAAGCAGAGGAAAAGCAGCATCTTACAGAAACAGTGAATGAAGATTTTGAGAAGAATATCTCAGCTGAACTAAGAAACAGGCACTTCAATAGGCAGTTACCTTCAACTCAATTGGAGGTACCACAGTAGCTTTGAAAACATCTTAGTTTGCAGAAAGAGCACTAGATGAAAGCAAAACGTTGAGGGGCCACCTAGCGACATCTCTGTGAGTGATATAGTAAAACCTTTCTAAAACTGAAACTGGAGCCCTTTCCATAGCTCAGGGTCAAGCTGGGACATGCCTCTCCGAAAGCAGACACATAGTCACCTCTTCAAAAGTCAAAAATCAAACTTAAATACACAAGGTATCTGTTCAACTGAGATGTGGAAAGCAATACTTCTGTGCCCAGCAAGATCATGGAGCAGATGTTCCTGAAAGCTCTACTAATGCACATGGAAAATGATGGAGAGGTGATTGGTAATCAGCATGGCTTCACCAAAGGCAAACCATGCCTGACAAACCTGGTCGCCTTTTATGATGGAATTATGGCATCAGCGGATAAAGGAAGAGCAACTGATGTCATCTACCTGGACTTCCGCAAAGCATTTCACACTGTCCCACATGACATCCTGGTGGCCAAACTGGAAAAATATGGATTTGATGGATGGACCACACTCTGGATGAGGAATTGGCTGGATGGTCGCACTCAGAGAGTTGTGGTCAATGGCTCAATGTCCAAGTGGAGACCAGTGACGAGTGGCGTTCCTCAGGAGTCAGTACTGGGACCTGTGTTGTTTAACACCTTTGTCAGCAACATGGACAGTGGGATCGAGTGCACCCTCAGCAAGTTTGCTGATGACACCAAGTTGTGTGGTGCAGTTGACACACTGGGCGGAAGGGATGCCATCCAGAGGGACTTGGACGGGCTTGAGAAGTGGGCCCATGCCAACTTCATGAAGTTCAACAAAGCCAAGTGCAAGCTTCTGCACATGGGTCGAGGAAATCCCAAGCACAAATACAGGCTGGGTGCAGAATGTCTTGAGAGAAGCCCTGAGGAGAAGGATTTGGGGTGTTGGTAGGTGAAAAACTGAACATGAGCTGGCAGTGTACGCTTGTGGCCCAGAAGGCCAACCAGATCCTGGGCTGCAGTAAGAGAAGTGTGGCCAACAGGTCAAGGGAAGTGATTCTCCCCCTCTATTCTGCTCTTGTGAGACCCCTCCTGGAGTACTACAACCAGCTCTGGGCCTCCCAATGCAAGGAGTTCGAGCTGTTCGAGCGAGTGATGATCATAGTGCTGGAACCCCTCCCCTATGAGGAGAGGCTGAGAGATTTGGGGTTGTTCAGCCTGGAGAAGAGAAGGCTCCGGGGGGACCTTATAGTGGCCTTCCAGTACCTGAAGGGGGCCTACAGGAAAGCTGGGGAGGTGCACTTTATTAGGGTATGTAATGAGAGGATGAGGGGTAGTGGATCTAAACTGGAAGAAGGCAGATTTAGACTAGATATTAGGAAGAAATTCTTTACTGTGAGGGTGGTGAGGCACTGGCACAAGCTGCCCAGAGAATTTGTGGGTGCCCCATCCCTGGAGGTGTTCAAGACCAGGCTGGATGAGGCTTTGAGCAACCTGGTCTAGTGGGAGGTGTCCCTCTCCATGGCAGGGGGGTTGGAACTAGATAATCTGGAAGATCCCTTCCAACGCAAACCACTCTATGATTCTATGAATAGCAGATCTGTAATTCCAGTTTTTCTGCACAGAAACAGGTGCTCCATGTTTGGAGAAAGTTTTGATGGGACAACATTTTGCAGAGCTAGCTAGGAGACATTTTCTTCTGTAGCATGCAAGGTATTTTGTAAGTATACGATTAATTTCTCTAATTCTGTCAATTTAATATCTCAAAATATTTTACTATTCTTTCTTTCTATGTGACAGTAACAAGTTCATTTTTTGGCAGGACTACAAAAAACACAAGACTATTAGAACAGGTCTATTTTCTTCTTATTTCTATAATGAAATGCATTTCTAACATTTCCATTTAGGTACTTCTTTCACTGTTGCTTTCATACTTCTGTTGTCTAACAGTAGGATAAAGTGTATGTATTTGGACCAATTACATTTTTGAAAGCATGATTCCATACCTCTGTCACTCCTTCCCCTAGAAGGCATAAAATATAATCTGTGGTTATCTCAAAGATTCAAAGGAAAGTTGTGGTGGTTGAATAAAGAAATTTCAAACGTGAATTTTAGTGTTTGGTATTCTCACACACTTTAGCAAATCCTGATTCCCTGTAAACACTATTCTACAAAAAAGTCAGTAAATTCTTGTAAAAGTAAAGCAGCTACAGAAATTGCCTACTTTTTTTTGGCATTTTATTCACAAAAAAGCTAAAGTAAGCAGATCTGTAATATTACTAAAACCCCCTTTTCTTACAGAAAAAAGTAACGTGACAGGGAGTAGAAGATATTTGTGTAAAAAATCAAACTTGTACTAGGACAGATCTGCTTTTAGAAGCTCTTGTGTATGAAGACAGTAGGTGATATTCTCTTTGAGGTTTAGTGAATAGTGAGAGATTTCAATGCTAAGCAAAATAGTAAATGAAGAAGTTCTCAATGAGGCCCTGAGTTAAAAAAGTGTTTCTGTGTTTGAACAGCCCATGTTATCATACCAAGATGTTTTTGGCCAAAGTTCCAAATTAGACCATTACTTATATGTTCTCACTCTGTTTGCCTGTGGCTAAGTATCCTCCACTCCTTGGCCAAAAGGCTTTTAATCTACTGTCTGTTTTAAGTCAAACTTGATAAGTATAGAGAATAGAACAATTTGGGGTAACATAATAAGAAACGTGCTTCATTATTTCCCGTCCTTACAGAGTGATTTGTGAATTGCTGACAAGAAAATTAGGAATCTGCTTTTTGTCTAGCCAGGCTGGCCAGCACTTTCTGCCACTCAGTTTGTCTGATATTAGCCTTTATTTCTGATGCAGCATAGTAAGTCCCACTTTTGCTGAGTTCAGCATCTTATGTAGCCACTTAACCCACCCAAAACATCTTATCGGATAGTTTACTTTGCATCTTTGTTGTGCAGGTGCAGATGACTATCCACAATGCACAGGAGCACCAGGTGAAATGAACGTATATCAAATATGCACAGCATCATCCACACAACAGGCAGCCATTCAAATCAATAATGTGCAAACGTGTGCAAGACACTTCCATTTCACCAAAGTCCTGCAAAAATTCTGGCTTTTTAAAATGTTTGTAAAGAGGCTGTTTTTAAATGTTCTCTATATCATTTTAGTTCTGGTCCTCTGAAACAATAGTTAAGATTTCTATCAAGTTCAATGACATTTGCAAGGGATATTAAGCATTGAACACTCAACCTAAAGAACAACTGTCAATGTAGGAAGGACTGCTGAGATGGCTACAAAAGAGACCTAGTGTAATCCAAGAGGCTTCAGTGGACAATGAATGACCTCCTATCAGTTCTCTGGAGCAGAGTTGAATTTCATGGCCTTCCAACATTGTGCAGACACTTTCTGGATAGAAGTTGAGCAATGAATTAGATAAAAATAATTTTATTTAACTTATGCTTGGAAATGGTGAGATAGCTCTATCATTTGTGCAAAAATAGAACCTTGAAGTGTTCAAAATAAAGAATCAGCATGTAAATTATTGAAAGATGGATCTGAAATTTTTCTGAAACTTCAGCTGGGACTCCTTGTCTTTGACTTGAGAGGGTTTTGAGCCTTCAGTGTAGACTTGCATTTTTTCAAATTTTACTTTTGAGTCAGGACAACTGAAAAACTTGAAAACCACAGAAGCAGAACTTCTGCAATGTTGAGTACAGCAAAGAGTTATACAAATAAGGAAACAAAATGAATTGTAAAAGTCTGAACATCATGAGTCCTGTATAAATATGTTTAGCTGACAACACTGAAGAAGAAGTCTTTCTGTGACATTGCCAACGCTTACCAAACAGGTGAATCACAGAATCACAGAATCACA
>NW_010103409.1:0-20837 GCF_000699245.1 Pterocles gutturalis | reverse complement strand
GTTGCTCTTGTTCCTTCTAGAAGCGTGAAAGGTGCTGGGTTTGCTATTTCCCTCCCCCTTCTCCCTTTTCCGTGCCTGATTTTGCAATCCTTGCTGCTGGCATTTCGGATCGGATTTGATTCGGAGCCGTGAAGGGGATGCTGGCTCCTCCTGCCCTCGAGCCAGCAAGCCAAAAAAGAGAAAGGCAAACGCTGCGGCCAGCTCCCTCGCCCTGTTCCAGTCATCCCAGTTCATGGCTCCTTCCCACCCAGCCTGGCGCGTGATCCGCATGGATTGGGGCTGGGAGAAGGCTGATCCATATGGCAAATCCCACCAGCTTGTCGAAGGGGGATGTTTTAAGAGCGAATTCGAGGCGAGCAGTGATTCGGAAGGATGCTGGCAGCATTCCCACGCTGCCACGGTGCCATGAGCATCCTCCTGACCCCCCCCAAGCTGCTGCGGTGGGGTGAAGCCTCCAGTGAAGCAAGTCTGGAGGCTGTTGCCTTCCCTACTTGGCTGTTTGGAGGTTTCCCAATTTCCAACGTGGATTTGGAGCCAGATTTTGGAGCAGTGGTGCTTTGGGGAGTGGATCGTCACCAGCATCCAGTTTGGATGGGGAGGGGGAGGTTTTTCTCTGGGAAATCTGGCTGGTGGGTTCAGAGTCCACTAAAAAACCACATTTATAAAAATATTTACAGATACAAACCCGGCTTTTCTGAATGCAAGGCAGCTGATAAAGAGGTTACCTCCACAACAGGGTATTGCAGGAGGAAGCTGTGGGATATAAAAGAGCTTAGAAATGAGGAGGGGACCACTCCCTACCCTTCCCACCTGCGTGTTTTCCCGGTTTCCACGTGCTTACAGCCCTTGCTGGTGGGCTAGGATGTGCAGCACCCCCCACATCCATGTCCCCAGGGCCAAGCGATGCTCAAGCCGGGATGCAGTGTTTGGAGTGGGGACCTGCTCCGGCACTATTCCTGGCTCCAGCAATGACTCATGGCGTTACCTTGGGTAAATCACTCGGAAATGCATCTAGCAGCGCTTCCCCGCGTTGGGGGCAGGCTGTTGGTCGTTGGCTCTGCAAAATGCAGCGAGATGGGTGGTGGAAAGGTGCAAAGAAGCATCAAACCCGGCTGGTGATTCAGGGAGTGTCAGGGAGTGAGCTGGAAGGGTCAGGTTGGAAAGAAAAGAGGGGATGGAAAGAGATCAGGAAAATTATTGGAGTGTGGATGTGGTGAGTGGGATCCAGTTATTCACTGTTTTGGATCTCGCAGGAGCTGGGGGGAGCCCAGTGCAATGGCCAGAAAGTGGGGTTTGGGCAAACCAGAGGCAATATTCAGCCCTACAGTGCTTGATGGGGGTGGAACTGGGAGCTTCAGGATGTCAGGGGGACCAAGATGATGAACAGGTTCTAAAATAGTCTGTCTGTGGCTCCTAAACACAACCCCAACCTGCTGCTTAGGGGAGCTGCTGGGTGCCGGTGGGATATGACCACGCGATGGACCTTGGGGTCCTCGCTCTCTTCTTCACCTCTCTTTGGCTGCGTTAGATGGACCCATCAGACCTTGGTCGCTCTTATTCTATTTGGCCGTGCCCCATTTCAACTGTGATGTTAGACTCTAGGATGGGTAGGGCTTCCAGTCTCAGAGATGGAGTCCAGATCCTCGCTCTTGCCTGGGGTCACGCACATCCCGAGGACAATCGCTGCCAGGACAAGCAGCTCTCCTTTTCTCCTGGAGATATAAAAAATTATCCCACCTTTTATTTGATGCCAGCCTAACATACCATGAGAAGGTCCCCTGTTACGCCGCGGGGCAGAGGCAGCTCTCACAAACCTCTCTCCATCCTCAGAGATGATCCTAAAATAGTGGCGACACTTCAGTCCACCAGCCAAGAAAATAAAAAATATTGTGTGGTTTATATACGCCTATAGAGGGGTGGCTGTATAGCTACTGTCTACTGTGCCCTCTTCTTTTAAGTCCAAGATAAATAAAGACCCACTTACATTAAAAAAAAAAAAATCAGTCTAAAGGGACGCTCTTGGATGGCAGCTTCCATGGGAGGAGTGTGGCTGTGTCAGCTCCGACCGCGGAGGTGACACGACGCATGAGATAATGGGAAAACGTGACCAGAACCCAAGCCAGGCTCCGGGACCAGGTGCTGGCACAGCTTTTCCCTGCCCAGAAGGGCCACTTGGCTGGCAAGGATGCGGGATAACCTTCCCGGAGTGAAACGTGGCGTCATAAAAATACGGGGAGGAAATCCATGCCGCGGGCAGGTGCCCTGGGGAGGTACCAGATCTTGCGCTCTGCCCCAGTTTTCATCTTCTCTCTCTTTCTCTGGTCCTTGCAATGCTGTGGGAAGCTATGCTTGAGGTCTTTAAAAGCTGAAGAGGTTTGGAAAGCTGCTTGTGTGTGCCCATGGGTGTCTTGCAGCCAAGGTTCACCCAAGCAGAAGGGTTTCTTCTCCTTGGTGTGGTGGGAGCATCCTTGGGGCTGCCAATGGTGGCCCCAAAGGAAGGAGCAGTTTTGCTCCGGTGATGCTGGGAGCCCAAAAGGCATCTCTGAGCTTTCTGGCAAGTTGCTGAGCCCCAAGCTCACCCCACAACCTCGCCCGGGACTGCAGCTCTCCAAGCATGCCGCAATGTGCAGGCTGCCAGCCTGGGACTCCCCCAGTCACCTGCCATCTGCAACTGGCTGGCATGAGCCACCATCCCCCAGTGTCTGCGTGCCTCCGCCTCCACCCTGCTCGCTTGGCGAGATCCTTGCTGGTTCCTGCTGGTTCACCCAGATGTTTCCCCTGCAGAGCCAGGGGCTGGTTTGATCCCAGGGTCCCCTTTCTGCAGACTGTCCCACCACGCTGCACGCAATCCATTGCTTGTTTCCCAGTTTGTGCTCCCAGTTGGGGTTACAGCATAGACGTCAAGACGTAGTTCTTGGCTTTGTCCCATGTTTTTCCCCTGGATTTCATCTTTGGGGCCATGGTCTGTGGTCTACCCTATAGTCTAAGGAGATTTTGGTGCAAGGTTGGATGCTCCTGGGACTCCCAGCCCCACTTAAGGGAGAAGCTGCTGTAGAAAGGAGGCAAATCCTCCTCTTCCTCTTCTTCTTCTCTGAAAGAGGGGAGATTGAGCTGAGATATTGGGAAGAAATGTTTTCCTGTGTGGGGGGTGAGGCAGTGGCCCAGGGTGCCCAGAGAAGCTGTGGATGCCCCATCCCTGGAGGGGTTCAAGGCCAGGCTGGATGAGGCTTTGGGCAACCTGGGCTAGTGGGAGGTGTCCCTGCCCATGGCAGGGGGGGGGACTGGTTGGTCTTGGAGGTGCCTTCCAACCCAAACCATTCTGGGATTCTATGATTCCTCCTGTCTTGCCACAAGCCAGCAAGGAGCTGGGGGAAGGTCTGGGGAGCATCGTCCCCACGGCAGCAGGCAGGTTGGGCAGGAGGAGCCAGTCCCAAAGCCTCCATCAAGGGCAGAGATGGGCAGCACTGATCTGAGGCTGGGATTCATTTTGACGAAGGGATGTGCCGAGTATGGCTTCATGGCAATGCCACTTTGGCAGCAAAACTTGGGCCCGTGTGCCCAAAGCCGACAGATTTCTAGGGAAAACTAATTTCCATGTGTCTTCTCCAAGCCCCAAGTGTTCGTGCCTCATGGATCTTCTGCATTTGACCCGATGCCCTATATTTAATAGTCCTCCATGGATTTTTCTCATGTCTGATTCCTTTCTTAATCCTTAGAATCCTCAGCACTGTGTGATGAGCCAAGTTTTAGGTGAAGAAATCTCTCTTTCTGTTCGTTTGGAGTGTGCCCACCACCTCCACGCTTGGAGCTTCAGAAGAGCCTTGGAGCAAACGGGTGTGCATGCAATAAATCTGCTGGCTGCTCAAATGGAGTGATGAATTCCCTCCTCCTGGTGATCAAAACCTCTCTGTGGTGATGGCTGTCGCTGGGAAATTCCCTGCTGGTACAGCTAACCTCTCCCAAGGGCTTCTCTCATGGGGGAGAAATTCTCTCTGTTGACTCTGAGATGCTGGTCCTCAATATTCAAGAAGATGCTTCTGGGATTCAGAAGTGTTTTCTCCTGGAAGTTGGGGAAAAGCCAACGACCCTGCAGCACCACCTGCCTCTCCTTGCTCCCCAGCATCTCTTATGGCCAACGGTGTCCCTCGGATTTTCTGCTTCTTGGTCAGGTTTGCTCTGCAGAGGGGGCTGAGCAGCGGATGGAATTGGGGATTTTAAGGAAATCCCTCTGGGAAGGGCTGTTCCTTCCCCCCATACTGTCAGGGACGGGGACTAAGGTGGGTCACAAGATGCTGGCTGGGTGTGCAGGAGCTGCTGGTACCACCCATGCTCCATGCAAACCTCGGAATTACCTTTTGAGTCTCCCATCTTATCACAGAATCATAGAATGGCTTGGGTTGGAATGGACCTTCTTCTGGATGCATGGCATCTCCTTTAAACCACCCCACCAAAAAACCACACCAAAAACCAACCACCAAGCCCGGATTCTTCAGAAACCACTCCAAAACTCCCTCCACAAGCCTTCTGAGATGGAGATGGGAGCGGCATCCCAAAATCTTGAAGGTGGCAGGGGACTGTGTGGAGGGCTGGATGGCAGGATGCGATGCAGCCGTGATTCCTCCTGGGATGGTGGCTGGAGATGGCACGTCGATGGGTTACAGCTGGATCCCATCTCTTCACCCTCCATCTCCCCCTCCGATCCCTCCAACCATCTCCCCTTCCAAGGAAAACTTCTAGAAGACATCGTTCTGCATTTCCATGGCAACTGGCACGCGACCAGCCATTGCTGTCTCTCCGCCGTGTACCTATTCCTGGCACCGTAGCGAGGATGCTCGTGTGACAGAGGTGACAACCCGCAGAGGTCGAGGAGATCACCATCACCTCCCAGCCATGGGGCTGGCAGCAAAGGGATGCTCTGGGGACTTTTACCGACGAGCATCTTTCCTCAGGGATGCCCAGGTGGCTTCAGCAGATTTCAGCAGCACGTGAGGCTCTACAAATGTCTGCCAAAAGTGGCTTTTTTTTTTTTTTTTTTTTTTTTAAATTATTGGGCACCAGGGAGGAATCGCTGGTTGGAATTTCAGAGCCTGGGCTCGGCAGGAGGTCAGGGTGGATGGCTATCTCGCTCTAGGTTTTATGTTGCTCTACATCACCATATTCTCCGGGTGCTCAGCCAGCGATAACAGCTCTTGCTGCTCTTCAAATTATACACATCGCTTCTCCTGCATCCTTGCTGTTTTATCATAAGCAGCTGAGCTTTGGGATAAAATCTCTCCAGTTTGGCTGCTTCCTGCAATTGAGCCAAGGGGAATTACAGGCTAGGAGCGATGGCAGAGCAGCTTGCCAAAGTGGAGAGGTCGCTGCAGCTCCTGCCATCGCATCGCCTCCTAAAAATAGGCTACAGTCAGAAATAATCTCATCTCCTGCTTCCCCCTGCCCCCTGAATAATGAAATCAAACCCAATCCTAAAGGCAAAGTGCTAACGCTGGGAGGTCTCTGGGAAGCCGGCGGAGAGAAGAGGTGGGATTTCTTTTCTCTCCTTCATCACGTGTCCTCATCACAATATTTTTAGAGTGTGCTTTTGCATGCGTTGGGCAGGGGCAGGGAGATTAATTGGGCTCAGTCTAAGCACGGGGCTGAGGATGGGGCTGTCAAGAACACAATGATCTGGTTGTAATAAAGTAATAAACCAGGAGGGGACAATTTTCTCAACTTCTTTCCAAATTCACATTTTTTTTTCTAAAAGAGTCTGTCTGCCTCGATGTATTGACCGGGAAGCTGCAAACACTTCCCAGCAAGCCTCCCTTCCAGTTTGAATGAAATGATCCATTGAGCCCCAAATCAGTTTTTCTCCACTCTCATTCTCACACTGGTTTTAATCACCTCTAAAAAAAAAATGTATATTTTAAAATAAAGCATTCTTTCAATGAAGCCATTGAACTGTTTTATTTAGAAAAGACCTGAAGCAAAACACTTAGACTTTTATTTTTTAGTTTCCAGAGGGCTTTGAACAGGACCTTGAGCCCTGAGCATCGTTAGGCTTGATCCTCATTAGTCTCTATCCTCATTAGGCTGCAATCCCCATCGTAGATGAAAACCAAGAGAGTTGTTTGCCGCCTTCTGCTCGCTCCCACAGCCTGGGCAGGTTTCGTTGGGGCAAGCAGAGGCTCGCACAGCATCCTTGCGTTCGATATGATGGAGGTGTGCCAGGGACACACGCCTGGAGTGAGACGTCAACTGAAAGAGAGCTGCCCTGCAATCAGATAAAGGTGTTTGTTACTGAACCATTAGAATAAAATCCCTTTTGAGGAGGATCGGGAAGAAAAGCTAAGCTGGCTGGAGAGGGAGGAGAGCGTTTCCTCGCCCAGGGAAAGGAAGAAAGCCTCGAGGTTGCTTCACCTCCACCCATCCCTCCCTCCTTGGGCATCTGGGTGGTTTCGAGATCCAGCTTCCCAATGCCCATGGGGATTACTGGGAACTGGGGCCAACCCTGGGAACTGGCAGGGGGCTTCCTCCAGAAATTTGGAGTAAAAAAGGGTTCGTTTGTACCCACCAGTGGGAATGAAGTGAATTGACCAAGGACGTTGCAGAGAGTCAGCTGCAGAGACAGGAGCTAAATCCATGCTCCTTGCAGCCCGTGTTGCTTTTTCTAACCACCTACTGCAACATCTTGCCCATGAACCATGTTCAGTTGCAAAGAGCGGGGACACACCTGGACCAGTGCCTGCTCGGAGACAAATTTATCCAATGGCTTTTCATTTCTGAGCGTTATTTGCTTCCTTGACCAGCTCACTGCTCCTCTTCAGGAAAGATTCCAAGAATCTGAAGAGGTGCTCTCCAGAATCATTAATCGGAGCAGCATGAAGATTTATTAACTCTCCTCTCCATGAAACAAAACGATCAGCCTCTGAAGGCAGCGTTCTCTGCCATCAATTCTTCCTCCCAAGGAAATTTAAAAGCTGTCACCGTCAGCTGCTAACGAAGGCAAATCTATCCATCAAGTTCTGATTTGTTGCTTGTGGTTACAGCATCGTGATCTCGACTCACATCCAAAATACAAGGCTGAAATGATAGCAGTCCCCTCTTTTTTTGCCATTAGTATTAATTATGTTCATAAAATTGAATTATATTTATGCCAAAGTTTGGAAGTGCATGGAAATTCATGGAACTCTTCAAATTAACTGCTCTGGTCTCTTGGTGTATAATTAGGTAAACTATTAAACATAATATGTTATGTAAATTAATACAAGTTATATTTATTATCTAGTTCATCCATGAGAGGAGTAGAATTTGCCATCTCACTCGCAGAGGGATAAGTTTGCCCAACCCAGATGTAAATGGGAAAAGTGTCACATGGCTAGACTGGTCTGCAGCTCAACTCAGAGCAATCGACCCTACGTTTCTGCTCTAAGGCATCATCCCATCGCTGTGGTGCAGGAGGAAGGTGTTATGGTTTTGACAGTGGCTGGCAGCAAAACACCACAACAACCGCTCGCTCACCCTCCCCACTCCTGGGGATGGGGAAGAGAATTAAAGGGGTGAAGGGAAAAGAGACTCGTGGGGCAAGATCAGAATAATTTAATAACTAAACTACAATAATATGGGAAATAATAGCAATGATGATAATAGTAATAGATACAAATATCCAAATGAGTGACACACAGTGACACTGCTCACTACCCGATGACAAAGGCTCAGCCTGGTCCTGGCTAATGATCCCAGAGCAGGGAGAGTCCCGAAACCACAATCCTGGAATGGAGATAAGAGATGAGACCAAGTGTCTGAGAGATCGAGATGACCCTGGGAGAAGGGATGATCCAGACAGGGAGACAATCCAGAGCAAGAGAGAATTTCCAGACAGCTCCTCACCTCTATCCTGGCCATGCCGTGCATGGGATGGAACAGACCATTGGCCAGTTTGGGTCTCAGCCCTAAACCTGAGGTCGAATCCTGGGCTGGTCGCTGGGGCTGTGCTCCCTCCCAGCTCCTCCTGCCCCTGCAGACACGGGCACAGCAGAGAAGCTGGAAAGTCCTTGACTGTCCTGGCAGCAGCTCTGCCCATCAGTGTGTGATCAGCTTCTCCTCAGCACAAACCCAAACAGCCTCACACCAGCTGCTGGGAAGAGTTCACGCTGTCCCAGCCTCAGGCAGAGGGCACAGGCTAGAGCAGCTCCTTCCAGGGGAACAACCCGCTGGAAATTTACGGGTGTGGAGCACAGAGGAGAACAGCCTGCCGGTGGCTGGGCCATGTGTTCTGGGCTGTACATCACCCTTTTACCAGGATCAGCTGGAGCTGGGAGCAGATCATTAAATACCGTGGTGAGGAAGCTGAGTACGAGCATTAATCTGAGCTGGAAAGTGAAGGACAGGGGTTGAAGCTTTCCTGTAAACATATGAATCATCACGATGCCACACATCAGGTACTCACACGTGTAGCCTGAAAGAGAGCCAGAAATAGGAATCATCTTGAGATGCTTTCTCAGGGGCCCTCCGAGGGCTTTCACACCTCTGATTTCAGCTCCTCTCTGAAGTTCATAGAAGGGTCTTTTCATTCCCTTGGATGTGCTGAGGAAGGATTCAAGTGATGCCACAGGACCCAGCAGGATGAGGACACCACGGAATGTTTCTTGCAAGGTGACTCGTCTCCTGGGCTCCAGATATTGCATTTCCCCACTGGTTGTGCTCCTGATGGATCTCCCCTGACTCACTGGCTCGCATCCACATTTGCCTCCATTCCCTGCTCATCCCCCTCACCTGGAAGAAGGGCAGTGGGGTGGGGAGATGGACAGGGGGGAGATGCCACCATCTGTCAGCCCTTGGCACTCATAAATTCACATCAGCAAATACTCTCCATCAAGAAGTGGGAGGGAACAGAGTGGAACATCTAATGGTGCCCCAGGACCCTCCTTACTCTGCAGGTTCACATGATGAACAAGGCTCCTCTTGTCTTTACTCTCTACTTTAGCCATTAGCTACTGATTTCACAGCATCTTTCATAGAATCATAGAATCACAGAATGGTTCGGGTTGGAAGGGACCTTCAAGATGATCCAGTTCCCCCCCCCTGCCACGGGCAGGGACACCTCCCACTAGCCCAGGTTGCCCAAAGCCTCATCCAGCCTGGCCTTGAACCCCTCCAGGGATGGGGCATCCACAGCTTCTCTGGGCACCCTGGGCCACTGCCTCACCCCCCGCACAGGAAAACATTTCTTCCCAATATCTCAGCTCAATCTCCCCTCTTTCAGCTTCAAACCGTTCCCCCTTGTCCTATCCCTGCACCCCCTGATCCAGAGCCCCCCCATCTCTCCTGTAGATCCTCTTTAGGTACTGGAAAGTTCCCAAGGCTCCCTCTTGGTCCCCAAGCCTTCCTTGGTGCTTGCACTGAAGGTGATGGTGCCAGGTGGGACTAGTTGATGGCAGCTCAATTGCGTGGAAATCCACCTCAGTTAATGACTACAGCTGTTAGAATCAGTTACACAGTTTAAACCCGGCTATAAATAAGCGCAGTGGCTGAGAAATGAGTAGCGACTGAAAATGGAGATTCAGGCAGTCACTAATGGACTGTGCCATCCACAAAGCACACCAGTTGCCTTGGAGTAGGGACACCCCACTTGCGGTCTACGGGATGTGCCAAACCATCCCAAACAACTCCAACGCTGGGGGCTCCATGGCACCCCGTAAACCTGCATCCCCAGAGCATCCAGCACGGGACCAAACATCACTGAGGCTTTGAGCAACCTGGGCTAGTGGGAGGTGTCCCTGCCCATGGCAGGGGGTGGGACTGGATGATCTTGAAGGTCCCTTCCCACCCAAACCATTCTGGGATTCTATGATTCTATCATTCTATAACTGCTACGGGACAGATTTGCAGCCGACTATTCTTCCAGGACTCTCCCCTCTTTGCAAAAGATTTGTCCAAGAGCTGCAAAGAATTAAATAAACCCTATAAGAAAATGTTAGTAGAAAATAATGGGGTGCCTCCTTGCTCGGTGCTGGTTGTTCCAAATGGACAGAGCAGGGCTTGGCCCACTCTGGCTCAGCGACAAATACAAATATAAATAAATAAAACTGGCACGAAGCATAAACTGCTTGCCAGGACAGTGCCATGTTTCCATAGAAACCCCTGACAAGAGAACCTGACGCTAATTTAACATGGCAAGAATAATGCTGGAGCTTGTTGATGTCGTAAACTTCCTCGTTTGAGCTCTCTCTTTTTTACTTTTTTTCTTTTTTTCTTTTTTTTTAAAGGAAAGTGGGATGTAATTGCTGGAGATGACACCGGGTGCAAGGCAAGGGATGGACCCGGTCTCTGGTGTTGTGACGGGTAGTGATGACAGATGCTCGCACTGATTCCTCCTTCACTGCTCCAGTTCACAACTAAAAATAAGCAGAAGGAGCTGAGTCTGCTTCAAGGAACTGTGAGGCAACAGGTAAACAAAAAATAAAAAGCCATGTTCCTGAGTGGAGGCATTTATAAAGCTAGATCCCCTACTTCTGTGCTGGCCCTTTAAACCTCTGCCCAGGAAACATCACCAAATCAATGATTCCTGGGAAAAATCAACATTTCTTTCCCTTTTGGCCAGGAAAAAAATCCAGAGATGAGGATGCTGTCAGAACTGAGGACCCAAAGTGTTCAGGAAACACAAAGGTGACTGCTCAGCTTGCTGGATCTGTATGGAGAAATAAAATTTTGATTTCTTCTTTTTTTTTAAAATTTATTTTCTGCTTTCGGGTCTCGAGGCAGTGCTCACACTTGTCTCTGACCGCTGGGATTGCAAAATCTAGGTTAGACAGTCCCTATGCGCCTAACTGCGGTTATATTTTCTGGGAAATCCTCTGGAAGTCCCGAGTTGGGTCTCTCCCACCCTCTGGGTCCATCCCAGCTCCATATCGAGGGGAACCCTAGGCGTGCACTGACCTCACCCCCTCCTCCTCTTCATCCCCTGGGCACACCAGGAAGGATGCTGGGCTGCAGGGAGCTCCAGCTACTCAGTTTAGGTGATGGGGGGGAATAAATCATGATCCCATGATAAAAAAAAAAAAAAATCCAGTGAGTCCAGTCCAATTTTGGATTGCCACCTGGAATTAGCAGCTTTTCCTACCAGCTGAACAGTGAGGTTTGAGCTCCTGTTTCATTGCCCAAAGTTATCCGGGTGCATGCCTCCCCCGGCAGGTCAGGCTCTGCAATTTTTCAGTCTCTGCTAATTAGTCGAGGTTTAGTTTGTGCCTCGATCATGCCTCAACTCCCTGCTGGGAAGAGCGCTGGTTATACATCACCCCTCCGTCCCTCCCCTCCGTGACCTGGTCGCCTATAGAGAGGAGATGCACAGGGATGCTCTGTGGCCATGGGGTTACCCACTTTGACCACGAGACTCAGGGACTCCGGAGACGACTCTCATGACACATTTCAGTGAATCAAAGATGCATGGGAACTTGGGACACCAAGGCCAGCTGGTTAATAAACTCTTCACCCTTCAAACCATGGGGGCTTCCTGCAAACTGCCTCCTGGGACCGGTCCCTGGCCCAGCAGAGAGGAGCCAAAAGCAGGAAGATTTATTTGATTGATCTTTCTTGTGTTCATAAAACCAAGTAGGAGGAAAGAGCAGAGCTAGAGCCCCGCACTCCCCTTGAGACCAGGCTGGGAAATCACAGAATCACAGAATCACAGAATGCTAGAGATTGGAAGGGACCTCGAAAGATCATCTAGTCCAATCCCCCTGCCGGAGCAGGACACCTAGATCAGATCACACAAGAACGCATCCAGGCGGGCTTTGAATGTCTCCTGAGAAGGAGACACCCCCTGCCATGGGCAGGGACCCCTCCCACTAGCCCAGGTTGCCCAAAGCCTCATCCAGCCTGGCCTTGAACCCCTCCAGGGATGGGGCATCCACAGCTTCTCTGGGCACCCTGGGCCACTGCCTCCCCCCCCGCACAGGAAAACATTTCTTCCCAATATCTCAGCTCAATCTCCCCTCTCTCAGCTTCAAACCGTTCCCCCTCGTCCAGTCCCTGCACCCCCTGACCCAGAGCCCCCCCATCTCTCCTGATGCAGAGGAACGTTGCGATATTTAATTCATTAACACTTGAGAAGTGTTTCAGACAGGACTACGAGGTGAAAATCCTCTGCCCGAGGTCGTGGACGCTGCCAGCCACCTGCAGAGGTGGAACTGAAAGGACCTGATGTGTGAGAACTGGCTTCTCTAGGGACCTGCTGGTGGGAATTTTGCTGTTGACTTGAAGGGAACCCACATTTCTGGCAGCTTTCTGCCCTACCTCAGACTTTATGCACACAGAGACATTTAATGCTATTTACAGTTTTTGTTTCATGACTGTTTGGTCTGAATTCTCCTTTCTCCTCTCCCCGTGAAATAAATAAAGCTGATTTCTCAGGAAATACCCATTTCCTGATTCGTCCTAGGCATAATCCAGCTGTCCTCAGGGTCTGAATACGACCACAAATATTTACTCTCAGCTGTCAAATGCAACCAGTTTTGGCACAGAACACAATAAGATTTTCTATTTTAACTTCCAGATGGGTATTTTATCCTTCCCCCCCACTCTTTTAGACTTCAGAGTCAAATAGTGATAGTAAAAGGTCTGAAAACCACCAAGCACTGGGAGATCAAAGGTTTTAGAGGAAGAACCACGTCTGTTGTTTCCAGGAGATGAAACGAGGCCACGTTTCATTGGGCCTGCTGTGACTTTCCCGCAGCAAAACGCTTTGAAGGTGCATCACATCAGAAACGTTCTTTCGGCGCTTTCTCCTTCTCTTCGGCGATTACAGCCTCTCATTGCTCTGGCTTCCTCTGCAGTCACGGAATAAAGTCATTAATAATATCTGAAACATCTCTGATGCATTAAATGAAATTCCGTGCTGTTTTGCAAATGTCAAGCTCTTGTCTGGACTGAGCCCGGAATGTTTGTTTCCCACTGTCAGGTTTCGCTTCCCCTTTTGTCATGTTCAAGTTCATGAAAACAAGGCGTTACATTTCGATTTCCATGGAATCACGGGGCCAAGCCAGTCGCTGGAGCCAACCAACTGACAATAACCGAGGAGCTGACTCATGAAATTGGCTGGCATTGAATTTCTCTTCCAGAGGAGACCGAAAGCTGAGGCTTTAACTCCCCAGCGACCTTCAAAATCCTATTTGTGCTCCTTGCCAAAACGTCTGCATTCGCTTTTCATTATTACCCCAGTGCTTGTTATATCAGGATAATTTGGAACGAAAATTAGGCAATACGTACATTAAGTGCTTCCCATCCCAGAGAAATTTCCTCCAGCAATGCAAACGCTGTCTTTCCGCAGCACACAGCAGACGAGATTGGAGAACAGACTGGCCCAAACTGGGAATGCCAGAAGTAAGGTTGCCTGTGTGGGATGACACCAGACCATGTCAAAAGTGCTACAGCATCCCTTGAGGTCCTGCTTCCAAAATGATCTCCGTCATGCGTGAAGCTACAGCAAGGCATACCTCCTTTCCACCTCATCCACCTAGAGGAGGACTGAGCTGTCCAGATGTCAACATCTGGAGTTATTTGAGGTGGCCCCTGACATCTCCAGAAATGATGGACAGTCTGAAGAAGACCTGTGACCTCCTGGAGTGGCAGGTGGAGCTCAAGCAGGGCACCATGTCATGACACCAAATGCCCTGTCACGACACCAAATGACCTGTCACAACACCAAATGACCTGTCATGACACCAAATGCCAAGGTTTAACCCCCTGATTCCTGCCCCAGCCTCTTCTATTACCTACTCCACTTCTGCCCAGCTCGTCTTCCTTCTCTTTCCTTTCTCCCGATGGACCCCTTTGGTCCTCCTGGATGAGATACGTGCCTCACACCTCCGTGGTGCCTTGGCAAGAGGCAGATTCCTGTTATTCATGTCAGCTCTTGCCTGTATCATACTTGGCACTGGCCAAAAAAGTTCTCCCAAGCTCCTATATTCTTAACATACATCCCATGTGCTGTAGGAGCCAGCAGCAGAGCACATGCTGTTCACATTTTGGAGCTGAGATACCCTCATCCATCTTCACAGGACATGTCTGTAAAGGTGTCATAAACTTCATTGAACACAAGCAAAAAAGCCAGATTTTTCAAAGGTGTTTACCTGAGCACGTTCAGGTGGATTTTCCTGGGACAGGTATCTCCTTGATCATTTTATAACACTCCAAAACATTTTCTAATCTGGCAAAACAACATCTTTTTTCCTCCTCCCCTCATTCCTGAAAACCACAGAAGTGTTTCATCTGAAACTTTAGATTAAATTGCAGCTGGAGAGAGACATTTGTCCCAGAAAATTCTTGTCCAAACAATTACAAGTTTGGCAAAAGTTCTGAGCAACTGCAAGCGGGCGTTGGAAATGGGAAAAACCGGGTTGTTAATGAACAGAGCAGCTGGAGCAAGAAGAACCAGCAACAGACTGGATATGTTATCTACAGCAAGAGCTTCCTCAGCTTTGCATCCATGAAGCCAAACATTTGGTGTCTGTACTGGCAAGACCGTCTTTGGAAAAATATTATAACACAAGTGCCCTTACTACTTGTCTGCACCATGCGGAGTCCTGGCTCTTGCCTCCTGGCGATTGCCCTGCCCTCAGGTCAAAAATATGGATATTGTGGCCTTCATGATGGAATTCCATTTCAACAGTGAATGAACCCAAAAAGCAGATGTCTTCTCTTTCCGAGGGGGTGGGACTGCAGCATCTTCTAGAGATCTGTGGGTAGCCATGGCAGGCTTGGTTTTCCAACAGAAAATCTTGGGTTTCATGGACTTTCAAAGGAGCTTCTAAAATCTGCACAGAGTGGATGATAAATATATAAACCAAGGGCATCTTGCTTCACAGATGGAAAGATACAGAAATCACACTGATAAAATTACTGAAAACTGTAACACACCCACAACACATAGGCGACCATATTATATATTTTTTTTTTTCTTTTTGCCTGCAAATTCCGGGTGATCCTGTAGCCAAAAACAGCAATGAGAAAAGCAACCTGAGGGGATGCAATTCCTTCATATAACTCCGTGTCCAAGAATAATGATGTGTGTCGGTGCCATGGATATGTGCTGAACCAGCCAGAATGATTCAGAACGGTTGGCAAAACGGAAGCGTTAGTCACTGTGAAAGATCAAGAAGTTAGTGTTGGCATATCGTGGGCATGACAAGGAGAAACGAGAACCAAATAGGGAAAAGGGGAATGCAATGGAAGAGAAGCTGAGAAGGGTGGGATGGAGGTGGAAGGGGTAACTTCTCAGATGAAGAAGACTCTGGAAGATGAGGTTAGTGCCAATACAGATCAGAACAATGGGGCAGCCTGTGTTTGAGCTCAGAGGAAGAGTACCTCTAACAAAGGCAAAGAGAAATGTGTCTTGTTCAACACATCCGTGCCCTCAGATCATAGAATCCCAGACTGGTTTGGGTTGGAAGGGACCTTCAAGCCCATTCAGTTCCCCCCCTGCCATGGGCAGGGACACCTCCCACCAGCCCAGGTTGCCCAAAGCCTCATCCAGCCTGGCCTTGAACCCCTCCAGGGATGGGGCATCCACAGCTTCTCTGGGCACCCTGGGCCACTGCCTCACCCCCCGCACAGGGAAACATTTCTTCCCAATATCTCAGCTCAATCTCCCCTCTCTCAGCTTCAAACCGTTCCCCCTCGTCCTGTCCCTGCACCCCCTGACCCAGAGCCCCCCCATCTCTCCTGTAGCCCCCTTTCAGCACTGGGAGGTGCTGGAAGGTCTCCCCGGAGCCTTCTCTTCTCCAGGCTGCACACCCCCAACTCTCTCAGCCTGTCCTCGCACGGGAGCTGCTCCAGCCCTCGGACCATCTCCGTGGCCTCTGGACTCACTTCAAGACGGATTGCCCTGCATTTCTGAATCAAAACCCATGAGCAGGCACTGCCCTCTTACTCTTTATCAGGTTTATTGGTTCCATGCCTAATACTCTTCATAGACAGATGTGTGCTGGCTGCAGATGGGAGAGAGCGAGCTACAGTGGGGCACAAACTATTGCTTGACTTCTTTGCTCAACAGATAACTCAAATTAACTCAGTCTGAGTATAATCCTGGGAAGGCAAGGCCTCCACACATGGTGAGCTGTGCTCACAAAACATGGTGAACCGTGTAAGTGACCAAGGTGGGCAGTGATCAGCAGAACCAGGGAAGCCTGATGTCCAGCAGAGCTGTAGCTCTTAATTAGGTCCCCTGGTGCCTCGTAAGGCTCTAATTAACAGACTCTATAAAAATCCTTCCATGATTGGGACATTCACAACGTTTGGTTGAAGCTGCCCAATGGCTATCAGCCATTCCTTTAAAATTACAAAGATGAACAGCCAGACGGATGCCTGCACAGTCACCTAAGCCTTGTTTCCAAGGAGGCCCAGGCTCAGAGATGTCTGAGATAGCTCAAGGAATTCGGATGAACATCTTACACTTCTCGAGTGTTGATTCACAAACCCCCACACGTGGGGTGACCTGCCAGACAAAAGTCAACATCACGCGTTCTCGGTAACGGGCTCTGACAACGCGCATGTGTGCAAAGTACCAGCAAAATACATCCGAACAGGCAAGAAAGGGAATCAAATGGGCTTTTAAAATCAATCACCATTTTAGCTTTGCTTAAAGGTCTTTTCTAACCTAAATGATTCCGTGTTTCCATGATTCTATATTGAAAGGAGCAGGGGAGAACATGAAGAGGTTGAAGTAGCACAAAGTGATCCACCAGGAAGGTGAGGGTCGATAGGTGGGGATGGGTTATACATTTAATCTCTGTGCTGGGATTTTAGGGATATAAATGAGGAGCTGATGACCCTGTGGAACACACGTGGATGTGTGACCCCTCCTAAGGCTGCATTGTGGGTTTGCATTTTTTCTTTGCAACTAAAAATTACAGCTTAAAGCCTGAGAAAGAACACGCTGTAGATATTTGGTTCAGCAAACAGAATCAGCGGAAGGCAATTATAATTTTTTTTGTTGAAATAAGTAGCTGAAGTTCTATGATGGTATGAACAGGCTCCATGTCTGTGGTCCCACATACCCCTGATCTGCTCAGATGGGATAAAGAAGAGTGCAGCAAACATAAGCACCAATTTAGGGGTTGTGAATCACTCCCTAGGCTCCATTGCCTAGTTTCCATGGACCACATGGGAGCTCGGATGCTTGTCACACAACAAGGCACCCATGTGTAGACATGTTGAATGGGGTCATCTTTAATCTGAGAGAGGGGAGATTGAGCTGAGATATTGGGAAGAAATGTTTTCCTGTGCGGGGGGTGAGGCAGTGGCCCAGGTTGCCCAGAGAAGCTGTGGATGCCCCATCCCTGGAGGGGTTCAAGGCCAGGCTGGATGAGGCTTTGAGCAACCTGGGCTGGTGGGAGGTGTCCCTGCCCATGGCACTGGGGACGCCTGGATGATCTTGAAGGTCCCTTCCAACCCAAACCATTCTGGGATTCTATGATCTTGTGTGCCTGTTTTCTTTCAGCAGAGACTTGGAGTTGTGTTTGTGTAGCTTGAAGACCAAGGGGAGACATTTCTTTGTTGGACTACAGTCAGGACCCAAATAACAATATCAACAATAATAACATAATAATAATAATAATGATAAAAATTAAAGGACTGATTCAGATAACACCACATATTGCCATTTCTAAACCATCGCAAAAATATCAAGGACTGAAGGTGAGGATTACAAGAAGGACATTGAGGGGCTGGAGCAGGTCCAGAGAAGGGCAACGAAGCTGGGGAAGGGTCTGGAGCACAGGGCTGACGAGGAGCGGCTGAGGGAGCTGGGGGGGTTCAGTCTGGAGAAGAGGAGGCTGAGAGGAGACCTCATCACTCTCTACAACTGCCTGAAAGGAGGGTGTAGTGAGGTGGGTGCTGGGCTCTGCTCTAAAGTATCAAGTGATAGGACAAGAGGAAATGGCCTGAAGTTGCACCAGGGGAGGTTTAGGCTGGATATTAGGAAAAATTTCTTCACTGAAAGAGTGACCAGGCATTGGAACAGGCTGCCCAGGGAAGTGGTGGAGTCACCATCCCTGGAGGAGTTCAAGAAACGTGTAGATGTGGTGCTTGGGGACATGGGTTAGTGGGTTGGGTGGTGTTGGGTTGATGGTTGGACTTGACGATCCTTGAGGTCTTTTCCAACCTTAATGATTCTAGGATTCTATGATTTAGTGACTTGGTTTCAAATGCACAGCATTTATAGAGGACTGATTGTCCAAGCACCCACCTCAGGGCCAGTTGCATTTTTCTTGCCCACCCAGGAGCCCAGCCATGGGGAGGAAGGTTATCTATAATTCATGGATGTGTATGAAGAGACCCCACTATATTTCTGGGCTGATTACAGATTTATTCTCCGGCACTTCTTCCCAGCTGCCAGCAACTGTCTTTAGACACAAAGTAGGTGGTTACCTCGAGCAGCAGAAGCTGAGCTTGGAGCAAGACAAGGACAATTCTGAAGGTCACAGCAGCAACCACAGCTCTGCCCAGCTTACGCTGGCTCAAGACAGCAGAGGCTCCCCCCAGGGACTGCTGGATCTGAAGTTTAAATGAAGCTGTTCTGGCAAGAGCTGGCCCAAACCCTCCTGCCTGCTCACCTGACCTTACTCCATGCCTGCGTCTCTGTGTACCGTGGAGGGGAACGATGTTGTTCTGAGCAATGTGAATTTTGCCTGTGGTGCTGCGAAGCCTCTACCCAGCTCTGCCAACTTCTCTGCCTGTGGAATGAGGGAGTGATGATAGCAATCTTCGATGTGAATTCCCACCTGCCTCACACGGCTGCTTTGGGCTTTAATTAAGACTTACAAACTGCTGAAAAAAGCCACATATAGGAGCTGTTATGCAAGCACAAGTTCTTATTATTAAAAAAACATTACGAGCAAGTTATTAGACTGACAGATGGAATTATCAGCGGAATTATATTTTTATCAATCATCTTGCATTTCATTTCATCTCATCTTTCTTTTATCACCCTTCAGCTCTAGGCTGGCAGTCTAAATGGACAGCGTATTGAACGTTGCATCACCGTTGGCTCTCCGTGGCACAGATGAGTAAGCCAGCTCTTCCCAAGCAGCGAAGAGACCATGTTGTAAAACCAACCAGAATCCATCTGGGGGTTGAAATGGGCACAAATGATTTAGAACCGACGATAGCCGAGACCTGGTATCACTTCCCTCCCCAGGGCTGGCTCTGAGCTCAGGCAAAGCAAGTGGCTGCCACCCTCACGGGGAGCTGTGGGCTCCAAGAAGGAAACCTGCCAACGGGAAACATTTACTATTCCCCAGTGGTAATTGTTCTTCATTAGAACTGGCAAACTGCTGTGATGGTGAAGGCTCATTTTCTTGCTTATCTTCACAAGAAGTTGGGAAGTTAACAGCACTATCGCATAAACTCTCCTTCCAGAGAGCTACCGATCGGTGCGTGCCTTCAAGGCAGGTTTATGTACCATGGGATGAGGCTCCAAGTCCTCGTGCTCTGCTCTGTCCTCCACAAGAACCTGTTGTCTCCAGCACATGGGTGACATGTTGCAAAGAGAAGCTGGAGCTTGAATTTGGATGGGGACTTTTCACCAGCCAAAGCCCCCGGAGAGATGACTGTCTCCATCACAGCGCAGTTTGGGTAATTCTTGTCTCAGTCTTTGGTGGGCAACTCTATAGCAAAGATCTTGCTCCACCTGGACAGTGCCTAGCGCTTTGTTTCTGTCTGGGGCTTCTAAAATGACAAGACATAAATATTTCTTTTTGTTATTAGATTTCCCCAGAATGATTCTGCATCCGGAATCTGAAAACTTTCTGGGGTATATATCAAGACTAAAAAAAAAAGAGGAAACTCATGTAGAAAACATCTCCTGATAACAGAATCCTAATTTCTGTTCAAGGAAATCCTGTTTCCTTCTTGACTGTACTGAGAATGACCAACTGGTACAACTGGATCCTATAAAACACACACTTGGGACTAGATTGCCTTCATACTATTCTCCGCCTCCCCAACCATCCCATCTGTCAAAACTTTCATGTTATCTATTATTTGCTACATGTTTTCTTTTAATTGCCACATTTAATTGATGATGCTATTACATTCCAAAATAGATAACCTGCTCGGCAGCATGTATTCCCATAATAATCAAGTACATTAATATGATTAAGAGAAAAATATTTTACCACTTCTGCTATTCAATATTAAATTGAAGAATGAGCGTTTATAAGAGACTTTTTATAAAGTACAAAAACCCAGTTAATTTTAAAGGTTTCTATCCAAAAATAGAACTGTACTGTATGTTAATAGTAAAGTAATAAAAAAACCCCCTTCCACGAAGTGAGAAAGAAACAAAATGTTAAGCATTGTAAGTTCCCAGACATTCATTGCATGACTAATTCTGTAACGGCGATTTTAGACCGGTCAGAAGCCAAGAAATGAGGATGCTATAGAATATCAACCTATGAGAAGATGATTGTGCAGTTAACATGGGGTGATGGTTTATGATTCGTAGGATTACAGTTACCATGCTAAATTTATATCCTTAATTTGCTTAAATTAAAATTTCTCAGTCTGGTTACAGCCTTTTCTTAGCCAAGTCTGAAAATGAACCACAGTTGCATGTTATTAGCCTTACTTTGGAAGTTTATCATTATAACAGAAGTAATTTAAGGACGATCAGATGGTTGATACTGAGGTAGTCTCCCCTTACCCCTGAAGAGTATTTGGGGAATACAAGTCAAGTCTTGGACAAACTGAAATCCTCTCTTCTTTCTTGCAAGAGTTGAAGCTTTGCATCGACTGCTGTGGGTTCAATAAAATAAAATTTGATTATTGTATTTATTCTTATATATTTCCACATAAGTATA
>NW_010103408.1:0-15846 GCF_000699245.1 Pterocles gutturalis | reverse complement strand
TGGGACTGCGCGTGTGCTGAGTCCTACACACCGTGTGCTGGTCTGGGGACGGGATTTGGGCTGCTTCGGTTGTGAACGATCTGAATCCGTCTACTTTTTTTTTTTTTTTTTTCTTTTTTTAGTTTGACTTACTGTATGCAGGAAACATTTTAAAATAATAACTCAATTTTTACCTGCTCCTACCAATACATACCCATCTTTGATTAAAACAGTCAACCTCGGCTTCACAATACGGCTGCACCCCACACATCAAATGGTTATACTAAATACTACATTGCAGCTGACGTTAGGACCAGTCTGCCAAAATCAATGAGGGGGGCTCCTAACCACTCTGCTCACCTCTCAGTAGCCAAAGTAATAGAATTTGAGGAGAAGAGTTGCATGCTATAACCGCCGGAAAGCAAAAGAGCATCGTCTGTCAGGTATTCTAAGTCATAGTGTCTGTTCTACTTGCAGTCTTTTTTCATTTTTTCACAATTTATCAGGTAGAATTGCTAAAGGGAAATTAAGAAAACCTTGATTAGTCATTGTGAGACTACTGCCACGTCATCAGGACCTTCCGGGCAATAAACTGCTGTGATTATGTCACTAATTCGTTCCACATTGGGTCCTACGCTCCCACTGATAGGCTGTAAGACAATGTTTGCACTCTTCCAGAGCTCCCGAATCCTAGGCCAAGGAAATGCTTGGAACACAGCAGTTGTTATCCCCAAGGAAGACAACACAACACAAAGCATTTCTAGTGGAGTATTGCAGCCTGTCAGGAGAGAGAGTATCAAAAGAGAGGTATCAGAGGATAGGCTCATCAGACAGACGCTTGGGGTTTAATTAAGGTTTTCTGTTTTTTCTTAGGAGAATTTAGCAAAGACAAACAAAACACAGCAGGTTTTCAGCTAACCAATACAGAATATTGCTAGGATTCTGTCTGCTCATTGTCTTTCCACAAAAATGCATTATACAATAAAGTCTTTCAATAAACAAATAGAATACACTCGCTAACATAGAACAATTAAGGTTTGCACTCATAGCACAACTAATTTAAAGCAGCCCAACATTTCAGCCAGTAATTAATTCTACAAGTTGACAGAAGATAAGAATTTTTAAGGTTTTATACCATCTCACTCCATTCTTTCTTTCAATTTTAAGTCTGAGTTAAATGTTGCTCCTCCAACTTTGATTCAGATTTTTCCACTATTGAGGGACTGAGAGTCACTGACAGTGTTATGGTTCGGGGTCACCTTTCCATAAATTCTGTTCTTTTTTTGTCACATCTTTGAATATTTCCCTGTCTTTCACATATCCCATTGGTCACCTATCCCTTTTCTTTGGTCCAGATTTTGTAATTCTTGAAGTTTGGGGATTTTTTCTTATTATATACATGAAACATTATACCAACTGAATTAATTTCAGCAAGAAACACTTGAATTACATTAGATTCTTATATAATCTACATTAGATTGTGGGTTACAGAAGGAGACTGGTAAGTAGCACACTATGTTCAAAGCTGTTCAGTGTCACAAGCACAGCTCGAGGGCTTGTCAGATGAAGCTACAATGATGTCGTGAGAGCATCCATAGAACAGATTAATGCACTTGATGTGCTTTGACTCTGCAGCTTTAATGGAGGTGCCTTAAGTTCCCAAAGCCTCTCAATGCAGGCATGCACTAAGGTACAATAAATAAAGTTCCAGTTTGGAAGAGCACTTGCTTAAGCCCATCCATTTTTTGAGACAGTAATAACATGCCACTGACTTCAAAGGCAGGTAAGTACAGGCCTAATTGCTGCCTTGACTCAGTACCACTAGTATAAAACAGTGCCTGAGAAATCTGCACAGATTCCCACCTTTCTCCTTATCTGGAGAAACTTCTTCTTAAATACACAGTGGTGAAACAGGCCCCCTCACTAAAAAGGTTAAAGCCCAGACATCAAAAGCTTACTTGCAAAGATAGCAAATGACTAATTAGCTACTTACAAACAAATTGTTTAAAACAGTAGCAAGAAGGTGACCCAGTGGAAGCTGTTCAGGCTGAAACAGCAAGAGAGAGAGTGTTAAGGAAGGGCAATTTTACTTGCACAGGCAAAAAGTCTGAAGAACCAAACAAAAAAAAGAGAACAACCAGAGGAAGAAATAACCCATTAAACTCTTTTACACAAAGAGTCTAGAACCAAAAGAAAAAAAAAAAAAAAAGGAAAAAAAAATCCTCCAAAATTAGGGAGATAAGAAGAGAGAAAAATAACAATACAAACAGACATGTGCTCCACTATTAAAAAAAGCTAGTGACGTTTGTTCTTCCAGGAACTGTTATAATCCATGTGTTTGTCTGCATGCAAGACGCTGTGGTCAGGAAAACATTTTTCAGGAATTGGTCATGTTGCAGTGTTTTCACATGGCTGGTTAAAAGCAAAGGAAAACAAGTCTTTGCATCCTAAGGGGTTTCTTTTTTTTTTTTTTTTTTCCCTTTTGTAGCATCTTATTCAATGAACTATCGTAAGTTTTGAAGCAATTATTTACCTCACTTCTTTCTAACAAATTGTATTTTGCTTTTGGGAAACACAAAGCCGAGCAGCTTTGATTTTCAGCAGCCTCCCCTTAGAGTTTCAAGTAAGCTGTTCTCGCCTCAGAAGTAATTTCCTTCCTTTTGCAGAAACTGGAGGAGCCAGACCATCCTTTAGTTCATTCTAATTTTATAACAGTGCAATTGCACTGATCTCAAATTAATTACTCCTTAGTGTGAGAGATTTAAGTCCTCAGAGCTGAGCTTAAGCCAGCAAGATACGATCTGGCTCAAGGTGTTTCTGAGTGTGATAATTGCAAAGTTTGTTCAGGCCTGTCTCTGTCCAGAAATTCAAGGTAGCATTAGTTGCCTTAGGAGGGGAGGATCGATTCATCCTTCACTTTGGTTGTGGTTTTTTTTGCTTAGACAGCTAAAGCAGGACTATCCTGTCACTCACCCTAGTTTTTTCAGTGTAACACCACTGATTTCATGTCAATAGACCCATCAAGGAGAGGAAGGAAGGCAGCCTCCTGCTTAGAGGCACAAGACCAGGAGTCAGGAAGACTGAGTTATTCTCCTGCCAGCAGCATTGCCTTGTTGTGAGACCTGGGGCTGGGTACCTGACAGCATGCTATCCCAGCATGTGGTCCTCCAGCAGCCTGGGCAGTGGTCGCTGGGGCTGCTGCCACCCTCCTCCTTGCCCCTGCCCACAAGTTCCTGCCCTGCTGTGGCTCATGCTGGTAGAAACTAGTCCTGCATTTAAAAGTTTTCTACAACCTCAGTCTATTCATCTCTAGAAGTGGTGTAGTGGTATTTATCTAGCCTGTATTGGTAGGAAACTGGATGTTTGTGAGGTGCTGGCAATGTTCCCAGGCTCATGAAGGCATCTGCTTTCCTCCTCCTGTTTTCTCTCTCCAGTGAGTGATCTACGCAAAGAAAGATCCCTCCAAGACCCTGACGTGTACCCAGCTCCTGAAACTGCTGTTGCCTTTACCGAGCACCTGGTGAGTTTCTTCTTTTCTGCCACTGTTGCTTTCTCTCTCGATTTCTTGGCAATCATCTTCCTCACACAAAAATGTTATCCCTCCTCTTCACTGGCAAACTCAATCCAGGCCCTCCTACTATGGGCTCCCATCCCAGCTCTTACTCCAAAGGCACAGAGCAGGAGGCAAGTTAACTCCACACTGCCCACGCAGAAATGCCTCTGTGTCCCATGGATGACACAAATGTGCAGTATAGTAATGACTGCCGCCACAGAAATTTTGCCTTGCCCAAGGAACTGCCAAAATATCTTAAAAGGAAAGCAGCTGCTGCTGAGCAAGCAGTTCTTTGAGCAGGAGATGCAGCTTCCAGACTCTAGACCCCATGCAAAATCCAGTGGTTACAAAATGGCTAAAAGTCTGTAAGATGCTATTTTTTGTTCATTTGTTTACTTAGAAGGCTCCAGGGAGATCTTATAGGAGCCTTCCAGTACTTCAAGGGGGCTACAGGAGAGATGGGGAGGCACTCTTTATCAGGGAGTGTAGCAACAGGACAAGGAGTAACAGCTGAAAGAGGGGAGATTTAGATTAGATATTAGGAAGAAATTTTTCACTGTGAGGGTGGTGAGGCACTGGAACAGGTTGCCCAGAGAAGCTGTGGATGCCCCATCCCTGGAGGTGTTCAAGGCCAGGCTGGATGAGGCTTTGAGCAACCTGGTCTAGTGGAGGGTGTTCCATGCCCATGGCAGGGGGGTTGGAACTAGATGATCTTTAAGGTCCCTTCCAACCCAAACCATTCTGTGATTCTATGTGGTCCAGTCATTCTCTCCCGAAGAGCAAAGCCCCTGGAAAAGGTTAGAGGGGAGTAAAACTCTGCAAGATCCTACTTGCTGCTTCACTGCCAAGTACTTTGAAAAGCAGGATTATTGCTGTTGAAAAAAACCTGGGTGTTGTTTGTATAAAGTTTACCGGCATGCTTCTTAATGGACCTTGAACCAGATGTGCTGTTCCTAAAGTGCTTGGGAAAAATTTTGGCAGTAAAAATGTGTGTTTGTCATGAGGGTCAAATTTATTCTACTGGCTTGTGGTTAATCCCCAGGGCAATCTCCTATCACAGGAGAATGCTAGTGTAAAGTAATGCAAGTTTTCTCATTATTTGCAAGGGATGTGCCAGAGAGCTCCAGGCTGGTGACAGCACTACATTTCTCCACTGAGACTGTTTGATGGGGAAAGAATAAAAAGGCTCTTTTCTTGCACCTGAAAAACTGAAGCTGAGGTACAACTTCAGAACGCTACAAATACTATAGGCAATTAAGCACCAAGAAAGGACAAGAACTAGCTAAAGCAAAATATCGTATCAATTTAAAAATAGACAAATTTGCCGTAGATTGATTTGGACTGGAAGTTAGGAATAGGGCTTTCCAAGGCTCTGGAAAATTTTTCTAATTGTAGCTGTCAGAACAACAAGTGAAAAGCAAACTAATTTGAAGGTTAAAATAAATTTCTGAGATGACCTGAAGTAGCACAATTCAAGACTCAGAGATCCAATAGATTATTTGTCTACATCACTAAGTAAATTTGCGAGTCAACATCAGCTGTTGAGGTTGGACATCAGGCCTGATGTGTCACAAATGACTCAAGTTAGAGCTCTTTCTACTGAGATTGAAATCGCCGATGTATTTCATTAGTCCAGCAAAAGCCAAAAGCCATTCAGCTGCTTCAGCCTGTACATTACTTTCAGCCTGTATATTACTTAGGGTGAATTCCTATAATCAGTTCCTGATGAAAGCTCCATATCTCAGTATCAATCTCCTTTTCCATATGAACCTTATGAAAATGCTTGTGTGAGCCCACGATGCTGGACGAGTCCTTTCCCATCTTACATTCCCTACAAAAATATGCCCGAGCATGCATGTGTTTGCAACGTAAACAGCAATCCAAACAAAATGTTGTTGTGATTTCATGTGCCAGGGCGCAGTTCAAAACAGGGCTCGCTGACTGCAAGCATTCAAGGTTGCAGTTCATAGTGTCCGTAGCTATAGTAGCATGTTCCACTTTGCAGGTCCTCTCCTTGGGGTGCCAATTTTGAGTGCATTTTTAAAAGACAGCACAATAATTATTATGAATGACTCCATGGGGGTGACATGAAGTGTCTCTGTTTGCTTTCTGTGGTGCCAACATTGGTTTGCTCCATTCTTTTCGTGCTTCTGGTACGGCTGATACCTGCTAGTTGCTGCCTGAAAAGCAGCTTTACCTGACTACATGTTGTCTGATTGGAGCAATAATGGGAGAGAGAGATCTCTACTTCTGGCACAAAGCCTTTCCAAATACGGGGAGACTTTGCAGCTGGACAGAGATACCTTCTTGCCTTCCAGCTCACTGCAAGAGCAGCCCAGTGAGGGTCTCGTTATAAATTACAACTGGATTTACTGAACAGTAATGCTGTTTCCTTCTAGCAGTATATTCCACAGTACACTATTCTCATACAGAATAGCACAGTATCTAGTGGTTAACTTTGCCCAATTTACCACCATTAGCTTTTTATGGGGTGAAGGAGCCTGTGTTTACTACCAAATGAAAGGAGGGCATCCACAATTCTCCTTTTAATTAAGCTTAGCCTTGTAAACTGTGAAAAGGGTATTATATCAAGGCCAATGTTTTATTGTCAAGCAAGCAGGCTCCTATTGTGCTTATTGCCAAGGAGAGATAACAGGGCTCTTATACTGTCAGAAATTTGTCCTGCCAAGTGGGCATCATGTTTGTCTAAAACATGCCCAGTGTGTCTGTGTGTGCTGCCAGCCAGAGAAGGTTTGAACTTCACATTGATTTTCCTCATTAAATCCTCAGGCAGTGAATGGACATTGATAAGTGCTTCCTCTGGCTACAGAAGACCCAAACAGGGATCTTCCAAGCAAGCCTCAAAAGAAACTTTTCAAATGAAAAAGCATCTATTTATCCTGGCCTTACAGCAGTTTAGGTGGTGAGTAGGGTGTCTGTAGCCAGCTTGCGGTGTCACTTCTATCCTTTTGTCTGCGTCAGTGGAAGTGGGTGTTCATTAGAAACAATCATGAGGCAACTGAAAAGGAGAAATTAAAATTCAGTTGTAAGCCAGGTCGTGACTGAGGAGACCTATCTTAAGTTGATTAATTTGTTCAGATTTAACAGTGAGAGGGTTCTTTGCAATCTCAACAGTAAATAGGAAAACAATCTGAGAAAGAAATCTCAGAGGGAGAAAAATCTGATCAAGAAATTACTGTTCAAAGTCTATCTCATCAATCCAAAAAATCTCCTACAGCATGAAAGACAGAGTCCCTAACTTCTTTTTTTTTTTTTTTTTTCTGTTTTGCTATGAAAAAATTTGTTGCCTGTTTGAATGATTTCAAGTCTGAGTTTGGGAGTATGACCTCTCCTCTTCCCACCACCAGTCTAAACAGTTCTGAAATGCAGCGGATGTTTGATGTAAACTCCAAATCCCCTTTTGGGTCTATGTCCTTTACGAGGACAAATTAACCCTTAAAGAAAACTGCAGTTTTGCAAAGTTTTGGCCACACAAATTATAATTATTGCTGTTTCAATGTCTGTATTTTTTCTTTTCAGGACAAGCCCTTGTTTAATATTTGTTCCAATTTCCATATACATCAGTGGTAGTACTGCCAGTTTATGGACTTCAGAATTTGCCTCCTACACAGATAATCTGAGTTTGTTCAAACCTCAAAATAGATGAGAAGCCTGTTTTGTTTTGTAGGTTTTTGAATATCCAGTAACAAAATATTTTACAAGGGGGAAAAGAAATGCAGTACTTGATCAACAGCTTTATTTTTCTAATGAGGGACAATAATATATTAATCTCTTCAAATAAGCAGTAACCTGTGAAGGCTCTGAGTATACCAACAGATGCTGATTACCCTGACATAACTAATAGGTAAGAGACTATCTTGAAGAGCAGAAATTGGAAATGTGCACACTACAGCATATTTTATCAGTCCAGATTTTATACCCTCCCCTTCCACCATTTTTTGTAGTTTTTTTACTGATGATTCAATGGTGATGGATGCATCAGGTCCAAAGATCCTACAGTACCCTAAGAGGCTCTAAATGTTATTTTTTAGGACAGTTAAATGCCAAGCAAAGTTCTATACTAAGCCTGTATTCTAAGGGTACACAGACATACCTTCATCAAGTAGCAGGTAGATGGGGAACTCACATCTCAGTGATTTTCTCACAGTTAGAAAAGCTTTAAGAACCGATGAGAATAAAAATAATAGAGCACTAATTGTAAAGGTCGGTTGTGAAGGTGTAGTTTAAAGAAACTGGCACTACTTATTCACACTAATGGAGTCACCAAAGTGAAGATCTATCTGCAGGACTACCTTAGAGAGAAGCTACCACAGTCATAATCTTTCCAATTATATCAGGAGGGTGATAAAATGGATTAGAAAATAATTAAAGCTGACACTCTGAGGGAGAAAAAAAATCATCCCGTCAAAACCCAGAAAGAGTCAAAAGTCTCATTTTTGTGTTTGGACATATTAAAAAAAAAAAATCTCTTGGTTGAACTCTTCAACTCTTGGTTGAAGTCTGAGTTTGAGATAGTCCTACTGAAAACACACCCTTTCAGTAAGACGAGTGGCTGGAATGGAGATGTGGTCCCCAGCCCTTTGGTCATGCAGGTTCATGCAGTTGTCAGCAAGGGAAGAGCTTAGCCCGTGAACAATTCAGACTTTATTCAAGCTACTATCATTCAGTGAACTTCTAGGCATGTGTCTCAACTGTAATCCCCCTTCCAAAAAGGCTCAGATTAATTTACACCTCGGTGGGAATATCCCCTATGGCTTCTCCACAGAGAATGGGAGCACTTGAGCATCTGGGTGACCTAGGTCATAGCGCTTGCTTGTGGCTGCAGAACAAACAGCAATCTGGAAAGCAAGGAAGTCAGACCTCTGGAAATAACAGAAGATTTGGGGAGCTGGGTCCCAAATGATTTGCACAGAGGATAGGGAAAAACAGAACTCCCGGATGGTTTTATCCTGCAGGAGCCGCAGGTAAATGACACCGTGTGAGTTCAAAGACTTCTGTCCAAATGCTGAGCTGCCTGGGTGTGTCAATAGCAAGTTTGTAATGTCTTATTTATTCCAGTACAGCAGTGAGGACACAAGCATCTAGTTGACGCAACACCTATTCTATTTTGGTTGCCCAAAAATAAGCCCAAACTGAGGGCTGGTTGGTTTGTTTCTTTAGCCCAAGGGAAGAAGTAAAATAGGCAAGTGATCAGGCTCAATGTACACATGCTGTGTTAGTGGCATCTAAGGAACTGAATGCAAAAGAAAAAAGGATGCAAATATTTTTGAGGATAAGAATGCTTAAAGCGTGTCTTAAAGCAAGACATGCTGCTCCCAGCTCTATCTTTATGAAAGCTCTATCTCTGGATCAAAGAAACAAAATCAGCCTAACAGCTTGTTTTTTCAAGATAAGCCAAATTTTCACTGCCTCTCCTCTAACTTGCTCTGGCATGCTTTACACTGCATGCTTTTCTGTTGGCTTACCAAAAGTTATCATGAAATAAGTAATGCATATAAACTAGAGTTTTCCAACAGAAAGAACTTTTCCTTTATTCTCAAGTTCCTAATATCCTGAAATTTTGTTCCCTGACAATGTTTAGAATGGGACAGATTAACTTTTAATGCATAGGCGAAGGACACCACGGCAAGAACAGCCTTCTATTTCATCTATTTCTCACTGAGGCAAATTACAAATTAAAATCTTCCCTGTGTATTTAATCTAATTTAAATCTTAAAGTACATCTGAGTGAAAGGATATAATATGTTATTTAAAGTGATGCATTAACCTATGGGTTAATAGCATTCATACCCTTAAAAACCCACAGTTGATAGGAAATTTAGAGAACTAAATAGCATCTGTGGAATATTAATTCTCTATAAACAGGTCTTGAAATTTCAAAGTCAAAGGTAGAAAGGTCTCTGAAAACATTATATCTGCCCTGCTTCCATAGACTGAATCCTTTCCAGGACTGGGATCACAGTTGGAGTCTTTCTTTCATGTCCTGTTAGCAGGAGAGTTCACCTTGTCCCATCTGCCCCTGTTTTGTGACGACGTGAGTCTTGCAAGCTTCCCCTCCCCCACAAAACTCTTCCTTGTGAAACAGGGTATCCACAGCCTTCCTCTTGCTAGTTTTCTTTTTATTCCAGTTATCTGTCCTGTCTCACAAATGCATTAATTTTGCCAAAAAGAAGGCACTTAGGACCACTGTAATAACATCTTTCAGACACTGAACCATACAGAGGCATTGAAAAATGGCACCGGTACCGTTAAAGCAACAAGAAAGCCTGTCTCCTCTGGCTCCCTGATGTACAGCACCTGTACAGTGCGAGGTACAGCATGGGCTCTGCCATCCTCCGAGTATGCACAAAAGCAGAGGTGTTCTGCTGATCAGACCACGACATCCCTCAGCCCTGCAGGGCTGTGGGAAAGCACAGGTGGGCTTCCAAGGTGGTTATGCCCTCCAAGTACATCAAAGTGGAGAAGGCAAGGATAAGGGCAAACTACTCTGTTCCTAATGATTAGCAAGCAGTATGAAAAAAAAAATAAAAAAAAAGACACATAATTCTTGATCAGGAGCCAAGGAGAAGTTAAACATAACATATTTAGACAGATGTTTTATAAAAGTTAACAGCTTGCTTTTTAATAATCAAACTTGGGAAACCTTTATCACTTATACCTGTATAAAACCCTCTTAAGTAGGACTGAGTTTCCCAGTGTTAGGGCTCCTTGTTCTCAGTACGAGTGGCTCCTTAGTCTCAGAAACAAGATCAACACTGTGGTTTTCAAAATGCTGCTTGGAAAGAGATGTGAACAGGAAGAGTGCAGAGAGAGTGAGGTATATGCCAGCAAATGTACAATCACAACAAACCCAGCTCAGCAGGCTTATTGATGCTCAATTAATAGCAAAACTGTATTTAAATAAAAATGTTGCAGCCACCCTATTAGAGAAGGACAGAATTTTCTTCTGTGTTGGAATTGCAGACAGTGTCCTTTTTAATCAATGTTATTTTTATTACTTTTATTCGTTTTCCTGCCCTTTACTCCCAGCAAGTCTGACTGCTGTCTCATTGCCAATGGAATATCTCAGGGTGAATGATGCAGCTTTCTCATTTTACTTTGATATTTTCGCTGAGGTTCACTGGAATAAATGACACTTGGAAATATACTGAGGTTCTCATGGGCTAAATCCATCTTTATTCAGAAAGAAAATTTCCTGTCTGCTGTGCTTGACAAACATATTCCACTAAATCATTACTTTGATTCCACCCACATTCCAATACCACTGTGCATACTTTGTCTGACTTTCTTTATGAATCACCCAATAAAACACACCCAGTTCAAGATATTATTGGCAATGCTACAGTCTACATACATTAAATCTCATTTTAAGCAAAAACCTTTGAACCTGAAATGTTGCCAGTATTTGAATCCAAGAAGTCGTCGAAATGCAGTAATGTAAATTTCTTAATCTACCTGACACCCTCTAACTGTTCCCACAGTTACAAAATATTACAGCTTACATTTGTACCACAACCAGGCACCCAGTGGTTCAAGCCCTATGTGATGGTAAAAAATAAAGGGAAATGGTCATTTATATATCAAGTGAGCAAAGTTGATTTGGAAATCATTGAGACAATGAGCCTAGCCAGGAGTTGCTTTAGGACTGTAATTGCCTTTTCCCATCTTAGTTAATTTAATTAAACAAAGGAACTATTTTTGGACCAGACGGCTCTTTAAACTTTTGATACTTGCTATTACAAACCGTCTGGCTCTGTATATTGTCAGATTTCATAGCTCACACATCACCATCTTCCTCAGATATTCTACATGGTTTTCCATGTATCCTGTCTAGTTTTGTGTACATTTATTTCAGATAAAAGACTTCGTTCTTTGGATTCCTTCCCAGTTCAATAGCTGAAAAGTTCTGTGTAGAAACTGGCACATGTCAAGAACCATCACTCAGCTGTCCTCCTTATTTTGGGTAGCTTTTTGGTTGCTGTTTCCTCTGTTACATGATCCTTGCTCACAGTCCGTAGATAATTTTCTAACAGTGTAAATAAGATAGACATTGAGTCTTTTAGAATATTCTCAGCCTCCACTTTCAGAGGAACAAAATTTTGATTTCAATTATTTCTTCAGTGCATGGACCTCTGCTACATTTTGCATATATTTGACTGGTTTCTAAATGTTGTGCCACTGTCTGTCTATACGTCTGTCTGGGCTCACTGCTACATGAACTGTAATTACACAGTTGCTGATGGATTTGGAGCACAAGCAGAATGAGTTCACATCTGCCCTCAAAAGACTGTACAAATACACACATCTAAAGACTGACTCCTCCAAAGGTCTAAAATACACATGTGTAACTGACCCTGAAACTCAGCATGCTTCCTACAAGAGCCAGGGTTATCTAAACAAAGAGTTCTTAGGATGTAACCCCTTGACTTCTCCACCCCTTATATTTTTTTAGGATTGACAGATCCTAGGAATTGCACAGATCAGGATAATGAGTCGTGTCCCAAAGCAATCCCTCTCCTGACATGTATCCCACTGGCACCTACTACCCTTCAGATCAGCAAAAAAGAGCTTAGCTGCCTGCATGGGCATGTACCCAGTTCTCTCTGACTAAATGGATTACGCTGTTGTTGGCTGAATAGGGCAGCCAAGAAGACTTCTAGCCAGCTAGTATTCACATGGGTTGTGAAACAGTGTCACTCTCAAATCTGACTTAAATCAAATCTGAAAAAGGTCTGCAGACAGCTTGCCAGACTCCACTTCTGCCAGGACTTGTGTTTTGTTTCTATCTTTCTTTGGAAGAATGCAACCTGAGTATAAGAAAACAGTAAGAAAGTTCAAAAACTGTTGATGAAAACAGAATTAAAAGTGCTGTACTCAGCAGCTTGCTGAGAGGAGTTCGGGATGGAGGAGCAGGAGGGTGGGAAGAGCTGGTGCTGTAGTAAGAAGAGAAAGGATCATAGGAACAGGACAGTTGGGAAGGTGTGAAACTGATGTTGAAGGACAGCCGCCAAAAGGAAAAGCAGGTTTGGTAGTAGTGGTAATTCAGTCCCATTTGTCCCTCTGAGATGTGTTCTGGGATCTGAGTAACTCATCTCTGATTCAGAAGAAGAGTGTGAGCTGATTATATGTGCCAATATCTAAGCAGACCTAGAGAGATGCAAATTTAAACTCAGTAGACCAGGAAGTGAAGGAGTGAATAAATGCAAATATATTAATTTGAAAATCAGGTTAGGTATTGCCAGGTAGGGACTGGTTGGGTGGGGAAGGGAGACTGCATGTGCTGAGGAAAGGCTGCAAAATCTGGCTGACTCAAGGGTAAGTCTAACCTAAGGGATGCAGGGTCTGACCTGGCATACAACTCAGAGCTGGCACATTAGAAACCATGTATTAGATTGCTACCTGTCATAAATGTAATGGCATCAGACAGCGAAAAATAGCACAGAAGATTTTTTAAATTATTATTCACTATTTTCCATCTCAGGCCTCGAGCAGTATCAGGCACATCACTTTCCTTCTTTTTTCTCTCTTTCTTTATCTGTAAGACACAAGTAATGACATTAACTTCCTTTCAAAACAATTTGGAGATCTGGGATGAAGGGTTGGGGTATATTGGTATCTACTATAATAGTATCCTAGCTGCACATATAAGTGGTTGCTATAATTTCTTAAAAGAGCCAAAATTTGGATTTTTTTTTTCTGTCTGCTCAAAAGGAAAAAAAAAAAAAAAAACCTCAAAAAGCAATTTAGTGAGGAAAAGATTCAGTTTCTGGTTGGCCAGTCTTGTTTCCCTCCAGTATATCGGTGAGACACAAAACTCTGAGAACCAGGAAAACCAGAGCTAAGGTACATCATTACAACCTGAACTCTGCTTTGTTTGATCAGTGATTCAGTCTTCTCGTAGCATGCATATGCATGACACATGATTCCTGAAGCAGAGCATCTCAGATCTGTAGGACACGTCTCTTAAAGGAAAAACCTGTGTCCAGGCGAGTACTACCAAACGAAGAATCCTTTACATACGCTGCACTCAAACACTGACACCCAGCCCCCTGAAACAGCCTCCAATACATTAATTCTTTGTCCTCTTTCACAATGATCTTGAGCACCTATAGGATCAGATACAGACACAGAATTTCACTTGCCTGCTATGAAGATCACAGACCACCCTCATGCAGTGTCTATAGCCAAAGGAGTTGGGGACATCACTACTGGTAGATGTCTTAATCGTAACATGAGGCATCAAGACTGTCTCCTGATTTACTTGCCTCTCTTCCTTTTGCCCACACAGCTACCACCTTCACACCATCGGTGCAACAAGGTTGCTTGCAAATTAATGCCAACAGCCGCAGAGAGCTCCAGGTGCAGCTTTAATGTTGCACCAGAATGTACCTCAGCTGGGTATTTCCTAGTTTGCAGAGGTTTGCGCATCACTTGAACTTGCCACTGAATTTGTTGCTGTCCTGGAATGACCTCAGGTACCCACAAGGCAAACTTAACTTTGTATTAACCAAGCTCTTTGTCAGCAAGTTTAGGTGTTAATTTATTCATGGCTGGCATGCTAATGTGTTTATAATCCTTCTCTGAGGCCTTCCCTGGGAGCAGTGGCAGCTGGATTCCGATGTTAAGGTTCACAGGTTGTCACCAACTCAAGCTCTTAATCAGGGAACAGGGAAAATTAAATAAAACTGTGGTGCACAGTCAAAAACTTTCACAAGGGATGTATCAAAAAACCCCTTGTATCAGAGGGAGATAAGAAAAGAGAAGGGAAGGAGGGGAGGAAGGAAAAGGGTAAGGAGAAGAAAGGAAAGGCTTCATGAAGAACACGTCTTTCTAGCAGAAATTCTTCAATATGAGATACATTTTCAAATGCAAATCGACTGTGTCCCAGGCTTCAGCCATCAGCTTTTTGTGTGTATCCATTCCTGTTATATGTGCTTACATGTGTATATGTATCTTAATCTGCGTATTTAGTCACAGGCCTGTATTGCTTAAGCACTCACACAAAGATGGTCTATAAAGTAAAGAGCATATAGTTCAACCATAAAGCACAACATATGCATACAGACAGAATCCTGGGTGTGGACAAGAAAACTATGAGTCAGTATTACTCCAGAGGATAAGCAGTTGCCTTGGTGCACCAGCAGTCTAACCCCAATACATTTTTTTGTATAAAGAGAGTTTTGTGGAGAAATCCGAAGGAGGATAGCAAGATGGCAGATGCTTATGGGAAGCTCTTCCCACACGCAAAGGGAAGCCTGGGAGAAATGCAAAGCTGGTTGACATGTGGACATCGAAAGCTGGCATTGTTGTCTGATCAGACTTGCTTCTTCACAGCAAACCAGAAAAAAATAGATAATAATACACTAGATAACAATATAATAAGATAATATGGATGAGTTCTTGGGGCTGCAGGGTTTTGAGCCTGAGGTCCTTATATCTGGAGCAGTTTTGATGGAAGAAATGTCAGTAATCCAACTACAGAATAACATGTTGCAAATATGTCTAGATGGTCATTGGGTATCTTGTGTCTAACTTGGCCACCTGTGTAGGTTTGTAGGGATTTATCTAGTACTTTATGTAAATACTATAATATATTGCTGATTGCTGTGGGCTTTTTTGAGATACATAATGTAGATAGCAATACAGGTGTCTTTTATCACATGTAAAGGATCTTGCCAAGGAGTCTTCCATTTGTATCCTTCCATCCATAGCCTGGGCTTCCACCCTTTGTAATGTGTTTTTCCATGAGGTAGAGTGTGCAAATGTGAGCTTATCTACTTTTTAAGTTTTGTATTTCTCAGTGTCTGTAAGGTTACTCAAATGGGCTATGAGAACTCCAGCACAAAATCTGCTAGAACATTTTGGCAGGTGCTATACTGCTCGCTCTTTAACACGTCTCATCTGATAAAACAAGTCTGTTAGGAAAATTTTCTTTCATGATTAGGTATGTTTTAGAATGGCAGTTCATCATGCTGTTTGAAAGAGTCAGTGTCTGTCCTCCACTTACAGAGTCTGTCTGCCTTGCTTGTGACCAGTAGCAGGGAATCTTACCATCAACTTGAACTTCGGATTAGGCCCTTAAGGAATACCTGTGGAGTTACAGGCCTCCTGAGGACGAGAAGTTTAGAAATATCTGATTACTTATTCATTAAGTGCGATTTTGCATTGTGTGTTGGCATGAAGCCAAATAATATTTTTTAACCTTTTTTTTTTTTTTCCCCTCTGTGTGTGTCACTGTATGGGCCACAGCAGGGCGAAGGAAGTGACCTAAGAGAAGGGGGGAATGGAAACAG